>NW_025333665.1:0-607 GCF_019186645.2 Phyllostomus hastatus
CACTGGCCATCTGAATAAAGCGCCTATAAAAGATTCAATCACTGTCATTGCTTATTGGATTTGGTAGTGACAGGCAGCCCGAATGCCCGTGTCTTTTCCAGTTACAGGAGGAGTCGAAAATGGGGCTGCAGAGGAAGACTGGTGCCGGGATTTAAACCCAGATGCGGCAGCCAGAGAGAGAGAGAACCACCATGCGGCTTTAGCAGAGAACTGCCACTCAGCTTTGGCAGAGTGGTGACCCCCCGCCCCCTTGCATCCATTGCGCAGGGGGAGAAGCACGAGGTTTTGGCTGAGTGGGGACTTCCGTGGCCCTGGGAGAGAGGACCACGTGGCCTTGACAGAGTGGAGATTCCCGCAGCTTTAGAAGGGGGAACCACCACCTGGTTTTAGCAGAGATCCTGGCGACTCAGCTGAGGGTGCCGGGAACCCAGGGAGGTCTCCCAGTCGAGGTGGAGGACTAACTGGGAATAACCAGAGGACTGCCTGAGCCATGGACTTCTATTTCCTTTCCTGAGATACTATACTCTGGACTGGGCAAAGGGAGAAGGAAGGAAGGACTGTGTGTTTGTGGGTGTTTTAAGGGACTTCAGGGTTTTTGATGAAGACA
>NW_025333666.1:0-14915 GCF_019186645.2 Phyllostomus hastatus
TCCACGTCTGCTTTATTTAAATCTTGAAAATCTTCCTGGCCTGTTCCAATGCTTTCTCATCTAGGGGAGGCTTCCTCTGACTGCCAGGCTGCAGAAACTTCTTCACCGTAGGGAGGTTGCTGATCCTGGTTTTCAGGGCCTGCGATGCACAAGAGCACAGTCTCAGAGTGCAGACAAAACACCCGCCCTCCATCAGCACAAGCCAGGAGTCCCAGACCCTCCTACACCACCACCATCTGAGTCACCTCCCTCAGCACCATCAAGAGGCTGGCAAACAGACAGCCAGCAAGACAGGAGGATGAGAGGAAGAACACACAGCTCAACAGCACTCTCCCCGGAGACACGGTGAAGATTTTATTCAGTTCTCAGTCTTCCCCATCTCCCCTCCCTACAGGGAAATCCTGTGGATTCATTGCTCTTGTTCATACAAGGAAGAGCAACACAGATAAAGGCTCCAAACTGGAAAAAATGAAGATATAAGAAAGTTAGGCAGTACTGAAGATATAAAATAAAAAAGCCATATTTTATATATATATATATATATATAAAAGGAAATATAAAAGGAAAACCACAGGGATGGTCAAAACTAGCTTGCCCTCTGAGAGAGAGAAACGGAGAGAGAGGGCAGTGCGGAGAGAAACACAGTGTCTGAGAGAAGGAGGAGGAGCTGAGGGAAGGAACTCAGAGGAAGGACACCTGCTCACACAGACTCAGGTGACATAGACAGGACACATCTGGGAGAAAGAGAATCCAGAGGAAATGAGGACAGATGCTGCAATGGGACAGGAGCCGAGGACAGAAATGCCAAGTCCTGGGTCCGTCTCATTGTGAAAGACAAACTGTTCTCCTTGGGGTAGCATCCACTTCCAGTTCCCTTGGCAAAACAAGATTCTTTTCCATGACTCAGACCTGGGCCTATGAGCAAATTTTTGGAGACCTGCAGGCAGTGATGTGGGTCATAACATCACCAGCCCAAGTGTCCAAATACTAGACTCCAAGACGGGAGATGCAGGCCTTCCCTCTGAGGGCTGTGACAGAGGTTACCTTCAGCAGAGGGAAGTTGGCCAGAAGGCTGGGGTCAATCTCTTCAACAGTGTAGATCAGTTCAACCAGGTGAATGTCAGCCTTGCTCAGCCTGTTGCCTACCAGGTAGTCTTGTCCATGGCTCTTGAGCACCTGATGAATTGGAGGGATCAGATTATGAACACAGGCACAATCACAAGGATCCCTGCTCCTGCCCAGGTCCTCCAGCCCAACTTCTTGCCTCTGCTACCTCACTGGGCTGGTGGGGGCATGAGAGCACATTCACTGGCCCTGGTTCAGTGAGACAGAGAGAAGCAGGGCTCTGCTGTTCTTTCCTCTCTTCACTTAAAGCACAAGCTACTGGTTATTCCCATTCCCACGTCACTGGGCTCCCGTGTGCATCTTCTACTGGCCCAGGGCTAGCTGTGGCTGCACCATGTCTCTCTGTGCCACACGCCCTGGTGACCCAGACACTCTGCAATATCAGGACATGGATGGCTCTCCATGCTGTCCTGTCTCTCCCTCCCTTGGACAAAGTCGCCATCTCCATGACATCCTTCTTCAATCCTGAGCGGACTATTTCAGAATCTGCATTTCTCCTCTGTCTCCTCCCCTCATTTCCTGGTCTCTCTCTCTGGGACCTGATGTAAACCTGGGTCAACTTGAACTCACCATGTGCCTTCAGCATTGTCTCTGACTGCTAACTTGCACTGTGTTGTGATCTGCTGCAGAAATTCTAGGTGTGCCTAGGCCTGAAATGTCTATGTGTGAATGTCTAGCGATGCTTAAAATTCACTTTGTGATATTTCCAAAACTAATAGTTTGATTGATAGAGAAAGGGGTTGAAAGTTAGAAACTCATGATAAAGCAAACATAGTGAAAGGTTAATAGTTGTATTGTTGTGGTGGGTGCAAATGTGTTCATTGTAAATTTATTTCAGTTTTTCCAAATGTATGAAAGTTTTCATAACAAAATGTTGGGGAAATATCTCATATTTATTAAAATGATCCAGCAATATGGAAATCATAAAGTATTAGGAGAATAAACACATAGCACCACCAATTAAAGATAACATTTTGGCAAATACACTTTCAGATCACGTATACATATAAAAGAATAGGTAATTATTTAATAAAGATTATAATAACATCAAAACATATTTTGTAAGATTTGTTTTTTCATGTTATCATGGAGCCCTTTGATATCAAAGTGTCGATTCTCAAACTGCAGTGACTAGTGAGCTTGTCATCACATGGGTGTCCCCCTAAACACTCAGCACCACAAGGTCCAGGACAGTGTACTTTCAGGTTAGTATTAAATTCTTTGTTTTGTGAATATGGATGGACACACAAGTAATGAATTAACATTTGTAGGATGAATGAAAGAATGCCATATAAACGCTTTTTAATGCTTTATAGAGATGATGGGGTTGATGTTAAACCTTGTGTTTATATGTAATCCTCCTGTATCTCTTATGATCATTATTTCAGTCCATAATTTTCATTTAGCTTGATTTCAGGAAGTTTTCATCTGATATGTTCTTCTTTTCTGTTCAAAGTTAAAACTATAGTATGTGCTACATACATAATGATGAACCCTGATTCCTTAGTCTGAGAGGCTTTCCTCTAAAGTCTGACGACCCAACATTTTGTACATTATTTGTTCCTTAGCATCTCTCCAGCTGTCTCCTCCTGGCCACCCCCCCCCCACCCCCCACCTTGTTGACATGCATCTCTCCCTTCTCTGAAACACTAGCCTGTTCTCCTGCTGGGCAGCTGGTCTCCTGTCTCCCTCACGTGCTGTCAGAACACTTTCTGACCAACGGCTTTCATTGAACTCCTCTTGGATGAAAAGCCCCTGTGCAGTGGGTCTCTGCGGGGTCTCCTCCATTGCTGGTGTGGCTCTCACAGCCTCCCACAGCCCACACTCTGACCATGACATGGAATGCCATCACATACACAGCTCTAAACTGGGTCCCAGCCAATGGAAATGTTCCTGGAAGATTATCACTTGGGTGTAATAGACATACCCCCCCTACACACAGCTGATTTCTGATTTCTGTAACATGCCCAGGGGGCCAGGGCGCTAGCTACATCAGTGTTCAGGAGGGCTCTCGGGAAGCCAAGGTCAATGCCCCAGGCCTGCCCAGGCATGATTTCTCTTTGTCCTCTCTCATCTCAGTGCACCAAATGCTGAACAGCCCACCTACTTTTTTTCAAAGGCAGGGAAATAACGGTTTGTTGTTTTCTCTTTGATCTGGGTCATCTTGGCACCCTTTTGATCAGGTGGGCACAGTGGAAGAAGCAAGATCATTTCATACAAATCAGCTATACCTTCTGAATACATATCAATCCTGAAAGACAAAAATGACCCAATTGTCAATTGTCACCCGACTTACAAATTACTCTTTAAGTCAGGGGCATCAGGAGGTGCAAGGTAAACCACTTCCACTGGGTGCATTTTCACATGCCACTCATTCAACTACAATTTTCACTTAACTTCAACATTTCATATCAAGGTAGGTATACACGTCTAAAACTTTTGTTATACACATGCCCAGATATAGGGCCAGAGAACAGCAGTGAGGTGTCCAGAGTCACGGGCACAGAGAAACTGGTGGGATCACTGCAAGTAACTACTGAGACTGGACCTAGGGTTTGCCACGCCTGCTGTGGTTTCTTCTGGGACTCACTCAGTGTGACTCAATGCTAAAGACCTGCCAGCTGAGTAATCTCCAGAGAGTCCCTGGCAGAGCCACCTCCGTCATGTCTCTCTCCCTCTCTCATCCTGTTGCATCACCAGGCCATTTATATGCCCAGTGTTAGCAGTTCTTCCCACTACCTCCCCCAGAACACCGTTCCACAGCCCTCCCCGTGTACTGGTTCTGAGCTCTGGCTGTGTTTGCACTGCTCCAGATTCCCCCTAAAATTGCTCTGAACTGGTGCAATTGTTTATATAATTCCAGCCAGTGCATATTCCAGGAGATATGTTTTTATTGTTCCTAGCCAGGCTTCTTATAAGTGGTTTCTTTAAAAAAAAATAAAAGCTTTATTCACATATAACTCCAATACCATAATGTCACTCTTTTTAAATGTACAATTTTGTAGTTTTTTATAAAGTTACAGATTTATGTACCATCACCACACTCTAATGTCAGAATATTTTCATTCTCCCAAAAGAATTACTGCATGTTGTTATAACATTCCACATTTCTTTCCGTCCCCACCCCCAGGTTCTGGGAACAAAATTACTTTCTGTTTCTATGAATATAAATGTTCTAGACATTTCATCTCAATGATATCATACAATATGAGCCTTTGGT
Source organism: Phyllostomus hastatus (assembly GCF_019186645.2). Classification (NCBI taxonomy): domain Eukaryota; kingdom Metazoa; phylum Chordata; class Mammalia; order Chiroptera; family Phyllostomidae; genus Phyllostomus; species Phyllostomus hastatus. Next base: position 4,346 of record NW_025333666.1, read on the forward strand.
GTCTGGTTTGTTTTAGCAACACAATGGTTTCAAGGTTTATCCATGTTCATTGCTTTTCATGGCCAAATAATACTACATTGACAGATACACAAAACTTTGTTCATTAATGTCAGTTGATAGACATTTCTGTTGTTTCCACTAATTGAATATTGTGAATAATGCTGTTATGAATCTCTTTAATTTTTATTTGTTGATTTAGAGAGATGGAGAGGAAGTAGGGGGAGAGAGAGCGAGAGAGAGACATCCATTTGTTGTCTCACTTATTGACACATTCATTGGTTGATTCTTGTATGTGCCTGGACAGGGGATCAAACCCACAACCTTGGCATATCAGAATGATGCTCTAACCAACTGAGCTATCTGGCCAGGGCTTGAACATTTTTTTACTAGTTTTAGTGTGTATGTGTTTTTTTATTCTCTTGGGTACATTCCTACTAGTGGAGGTGCTAACATATGGTAACTCTATGTTGAACTTCCTGAGTAACGGCCAACAGTTCCTCACAAGACTTTAGTTTCAATCATGTGGTCCCATCACCATGGGAAGGAGAACCCCCCACCCCACCCCAGATGTGGTTGTATGGAATGAATCTGGCTGCTTCAGTTCTGTCTCCAAATGTGCAAGGTGACCCCAGCCTCTGGAGGACCAGCCTCTGCTCCCTCCCTTGTCAAGGGGCCAGTCCACACAACTAGCTGATAGGCTAGACTCCCAGTAAGTATTCTAGTAATTTCTGGAACTTGAAAATTCACTCCTTTGGATCTTCCCTTCCCCAGCCTTATCATCCTAAAGCCTGAGCACCTGGAGTCCAGGCTGCACCATCCTCCTGGTTTCCTAGTTCATCAGTGTTTGGAAACCTCTGTCACTCCCTGAGCTGTGCCGTGGACTGAGGCTTCTCCCATGCTCCCACTTGCCTGACTCCGCCTCAGGCGGATCCCTCATCCTCATGCTCCCTGCTGGACTGGACCTCAGTCTGTGCCTCCAAGGCCCGTGCTGCTGCTGGTCATGATCCCTGACACAACCTGCTCATTCACAGAAGAATCTGAACAGTTCCTATTCATTGTTGAGGGGGAAACATAAAAAGTACCATACAGGGCTCTCTCCTTCATGTCTTTCCCATGGAGGTTGTGTTTGGCGGCAATGTAGTTGAGGATGGCTCTGGTCTGCACCAGCTTCATCCCATCGATTTCGACCATTGGCACTTGCTGGAACAGCAGATACCCATCTTTAGAAAGAAAAAAGAAAAAGTAGAGTGAAATGCTTCATAGAGCACACACTCTTGTAGGATGAAAATATGTTTGTTGAAATGACTCAAGATATGAAAAGAAATATAAATAAATTATTTTTTTATATAAATATAAAAAAACTATTGCCTGGTGTTCAAACCTCATTATGGACTTTACAGACACCCTCACCAGAGCAGTTTAGACACTTCCTCTTACCGTTCCTTAACTTTTCCAAGTCTTCCGGAGTTTCCAAAAACTTCTCTTCAAACTGGAAAGCAGAAACAGTAAAGGAGTTCTTGTTACTCTTTAGCATTATAGGACTCTCAGCCTTGAATGACCTCTGTCTGGTACAGAACGTGGAGGAGGTAAGCTCTCAGAGTTTGGCAGGCACATGGAGCAGTGCCATCCCGGCCATTTGTGAATCTGGGTAAGAGCCACCAGGAACAGAGTGTGGGTCACAGCACATAACTGCTCCTCTTTGGAGGTTCCATTCACCTCCACCCTGCCCTTCTCTCTGTCAGTGATGAGGTCGTGATTGGGGAGGAGAGTGTTATTCGAAGGAAGGGACTGCAAAGTTCTGCTAGTTATGGAGTTTTAACATCTCGGGAAAGCCTTTGTCTCCACGTGAGACAGGGCAGTGTGTGCGCCTCAGTGTGGGGCAATGACCATCTGAGACGCTGCCACCAGAGGCCTCTGCTGCCATTTTATTTTGTAGTTTGAAAGAGGTACTTTATGGTAAAAGTTTTGGAATTTTTGGTTTCTAACTTTCTCAGAGGAACACTGTCTTATGGATCCACATAATTCCATAGCAAGAAACCATATAGAGAATGAGTTACTTGTGCAGCAATTTATAAAGCTCCTAGTTCAAGATAAACAAGGAATGATGGGTGGTCACTAGGGAGGGTGGCCAGGGTAGGAAGGGTTGGCTGGTGCGATGTTGCTTGTGAGGCCGATGGAGATGGAAAAATAGGAGCGGAAAGGTCAGCTTTTGGCACAGAGAACCCAGAAGTCCTGATGGAGAGCTTCTGATAAGTCGTAGCCCCACACCCTCCCCAGTCGAGCTGGGACGCAGGAGAGGCAGCCTGGGGTGCTCTCCACCTCACTCTGACCCACCCTCCTGTGCTGAACTCATCCTGCCCAGAGGCCCTGAACACGTCCCCAAACCCCAAAGCTGAAGTCTGCACCATAGTGAAACTGTGGGTTATTGGTTTATGAAGAGAAGAAGAAAAGCTGGATGGCACTATTTGTATTTGTGTGTGTGTGCTCATTTCTTCATGAAATTACTAAAGGGCCAGATGAAGTCCTATGCACTCACTAAGCAATCCAGAAAGTACATATAATCCAAGGCTTAGGCACACACGTGACTCTGGAGGGATAGCACATGAAGGGAGCGCACTGGAAGTGCCCGTCACTCAAGACCACCTCACCTGAGCCCCTCTTGTACTGCTCTACTGTGACAGACAAGGTCTCCTGAGTTCATCCATGACTCCCTCCCCAGGAAGATGCTCCTCAGAGATGCTGGGTCTCTCTGTTCTGGACTGGGAGGATTTTCTCATTGACTCCTCTAGAGGGCGCAGGTATGGTCCTAGGTGCTGCCATCCCTCCTTTGAATCACCCATGTACTTGTCTACATCCTGCCTGGAATGTAAGCTTCCTGAGCGCAGGGGCCTTGTCTGTCTCGCTCACCCCTGGGTCCCCAGGACCTACCACAGAACCTGGAACTTGAGGCTGCCCAACGGATTTGCTGCTGAGTGTGTGTATTGAGTCTTTAACAGGCAGTTTCTTACATCTGCTCCTCCCCATTTTTCTGGCTAATGCTTTAACTTCAATTATATTAATTTCCATTAATTAATCTTTTTATTATGGAAATTTCTAGCATGCACAAAAGACAGAGAATGATCCCCCTTATACCCATCACCCAGTTTCAATAATTACCAACTCCAACCAACCCCGTGTCGTGTTTCTGCCCACCCACTCTCGTAATAATTTAAAGCCCATTCTAGACATATATTTCACCTTTAAATACCTCCATCTGTACTTCTGAAACATGAGGATTATTTTTAAAATAACCAAAATACACGATCACACCTAACACCAAAAACAATTTTTTACCTCCCTCTGACATTCAGTGGACATACATGTTTCTAATGTTGCATGAATGTTACACATGACATTTTGTGGTGTGTTTACATTCAAATCCAAATCAGGTCATCATTGTGATTAGTTTGTTAAAGTTATTTTGATTGTTTATGTTCTGCGATGAAAAGAGATTTTAATATTAGACCAGATCTGTTCATCTCTTAATAACTAGCAGTTTTCCTTTTAATGAAAAACTCATGATGAGCTATGAAAAGCTTTTAGCTTAGTAAGAAAGTAGTTCAATACAGTCAATTTCAGATGCAGCTTAAACTGGCAGAACCCAGGACTGACCTCGACTCCAGCTGCAGCCAGGAGCCAGCGGATGGACTCCATGCGACCTCGTCCATTGAAGTAGTGCAGCTTGGGCTTCCCCGCCATGGTGCAACCTCCTGTTTTCTCTAAACATGAGGTGAATGAATGATTGAATAAATGAATGAATGAATGAAACCACAAAAGCAAAAATTCACCTTATGATGTGTGGTGCTAGAGCTGAAGGAGTATCTGCCCTCTTCGTGGCAGAGTTGGAAGAGCCTCTGAAATGTCCCTTTTGGCCCAAATTCTCACCCATCACTAGCCAATGCTGGGAAATGGCTACAAACCATTCTCATGTCTCTTTTGGGTAAAATCTGATTGACTTGGCAGGCTATGGGGGGAGTCTGTGGTAAGGGTGTATATGTGCATGTTAGGGGGAAGGGAAGCATTAGACAATTAATATCTACTGAAAACCTAATGATTCTGACCCAGGACTACTTGCCTTGGACACATTATATTTTTTAATCCTCACAACAGCCTGTGAACTAGTTGTTATACACCCATTATTCAGTTCATGAAACCGAGGCACAAAGGCTAAATGACATGTCCACAGTCACACTGCAGTTAAGGAGGGACATGGAAATCCACATCAAGCTCTAAAAAAAGGGCAGGGCTGGGAACCACCCAGGTGTAGGCCCCAGGAGCCTGCGAGGGGCCTGGAACCCAGAGGGCTTCGCAGACAGGGAGGTGGGGGGAGGGGAGCAGAGTCAGGCCTCAGCATCTTGGCAGCTATGCTGCATTTGTTCAAAAGCTGAAATTAGAGCTGAGACTCACCTAATTGTCGCTCAAAAGGCCTTGATTTTTCCCATAAACACAGGGTGCTAATTCCGTACCTTTCTTGGAATTCTACATTCTACCTATACTTGAGTACGTTTTATAACCTAGAAAAGTAAGTGAAACTGCATTGCCTTCACAGTCTACAGAGTGGAACCAAGATTTGTTCAATGTCTGGCACACAATGGGCTTTCTCTTGCCTGTTCATGTTCACTCAATCCTACAAAAATCACCCTGAGATGGATTCTGTTAGTACTTTGACTTTACAGTTGGGGGACACTGAGGTTTCCAGAGTAACTTACTCAAAGTAAGTGGTAGAACTCAAACCCACTTCTATTAAAAATCAAAATCATGGCTTTATTTTGTATCTTAGTTTTTTAAAGATATGCATGACAGTTCTAAAGTGAATTGTGATATCCACCTATTTAAAAAATAAAATTAAAAATAGAAGATATCAGAGTGCATTATACATAGTCTAGGTAAGCATTATTTCATGAGGTTTCAGTTTCAGTTATATTTGTTACATGTATAGGTGTGTGACTGCATGCATGTGCTTCTGGTTATTATAATAATATGAGGTGCTTTATTTGGGTCTGGTCAACAAACTTTGAAAGCCCTTGGTATATCTCGGCCTGCAGAGCTAATAGACGTAACCTGGAACCAGATATTGAAACTCAATGGTTCTGTCACTGTGTGAATGGAGGCACACAGAACTCATTGAAAGCATGGATCTAAAGCCAGGACTTAGAGAGGAACAATCTTTAGTTAGAAGACTGCATTTTCTATCTAAATCTCAAACTCTGCTTAGAAAATATTAATTCTCCTGAGAAATTGCTATGGTAGAGTTTGGGACAAAAATATACTTCCCTTTACCCAAATGGATATATCTCTGAAAACGTGAGTGTGACTTGAATTTTAGATATCAAAATGTTTTCAATGTCCACATTGTTAACATGAGATTTCAACAGTCTAAGCTTTAGAAAGTAAAGAGTCTTTGCCCTGACTGTTGTGGCTCAGTTGGTTGGAGCATCATACCACACACAGAAAGGTCACTGGTTCGATTCCAGTCTGAGCACGTGCCTAGGCTGTCGGTTCAGTCCCTAGGCAGGGCGTGTACGAGAGGCAACGGATTGATGTTGCTTTCCCTCTCTTTGCCCTTCTTTTTCCTCTCTCTAAAACCAATAAGCATGTCCTTGAATGAGGATTTTTAAAAAAAGAAGAAAATAAAGAATCTTTTAGAAACACACTTAATCAACCTGTTTTGTAAGTGGAGATTTTGTATATTATTCTTTCTTATCATGGGAAATGGAGATGCTATGATTCAGCAGAATGGAAAGGGGAATAAAGTTTGCACTAGCTCTGAAACGTGTTTGTTGTGGGCTAGAATTTACAGAGCTTAGTGACTCAAACAAATCCTGTCATTGAGCTCCCTTACTCTGTTGATAGAGGATCAAGTTACAAAGGGAAATAATTTCTACCTTATGTAACATTTTATCATTAAGCTCCTCCTCAAAAGCAACTTTCTTCACCTTCCAAGTAGGAGGTCCCCCAATGTCCTGGTCAAGACTGGGCCAGATGCTATCATTGCACTTTGGTCAACAAAAAATGAGAACCCGAGAGACGCAACAATGTGCCAGAGGTCACGTGTTTGTTTCTGATTCTCACTGAGTATCTAGCAAGTGTGTCTGCCTCTGCAACAACCCTAGGAAACAGCTTTTAATACCCTACTTTAAAGATGTGGAAACTGAATTTCGGAGAGATAAAGCGCCTCTCCTATGTGCTTATGTTTTGCGAACATTAGGTTAGTTTGAGCTCATCTGGTTTCAGGTCTGGGGCCTTTCACTCCACCATGGAACACGTCAGCAGGCTCTGTGCTTCTCTCTGAGGCCCTTGTTCACTGGCTCATTCAGAATCCATTAGCCAACCAATGGTTAAAGGGGAGGGAGAGAGAGACATTGAATTCACAAGTTCCTTTCTGTTACCTGATTTTTTAGTGGCTTGACAAGAAGAAATATTAGTAAGTGCATGCCTAGCTTTACACTGATACCCTAAAAACCTGTGAGTAAATTGAGAACTAGCATAACTATATTTTACCTTACTAATGAAGTAGGTTTATATCCCTTGAAAGGAATATATCCTATGATAGTTCCATCATAAACTTAAGGAGTTAAGTCTCTGGGGGTGGTCCTCATCACGGTGTTTCTTAGCAGAGAGATGAGAGACTTAGAGACAAAGCCCAGTTCCTTTCCTTATGAGGTTCATAAACGTGGCCGGATTGTTTAATATTTGCACCCCCAATTTTCTCTTCTAAAAAATGGAGATAGGTATATGTAACTTGAAGGATTTTGAGACAGTTAAACATGATGTTCTACATAAAAGTCATCACAGGAATCAGCAAATGCATGTCCCCTCCTGTTCCCAGTTTCTGGGAGACAGGTAAGGCTCTGAACACATTGGGTAGCACGTGTGTCTTCTTTCTTCTGTCTGTCAATCCATCCATCTATCTGTCTGTCATCTCTCTATCTCTCGACTCAAAGCTCCAGCACAAATAAGATTTTATCCACCTCTAATCATTCTGCATGTTAACTAGCTTTTATTCATCAACCATGTTGTCCTAACTGACACATTTTTTGGCTATTTAGTTGGAGATACCATATAGTTGATTGCACCTGGCTATTAGATCTATGTAATCTTTCCAGGATAAAGTCGTTTTGAAAAGACACTACTTCTCTATCCATTCACACCTGTCATTCAACTCCACAGACTATAAATAGAACTAGAATGGAACTTTTCCCTCCTGTGTGTTCTTCCTACAAGTGCAGAGTAAAGTGATGGGAAACTCTGTCCACAGAGTGTGAAGGGATGATTTCTTGTAAAACTTGTAAACAAATAATTATTGTCAATATCTGAAAGCTGTAAATTTTTAAAACTTGAGGAAATATATGTTAACACTATTGTCCAGTATAGCCCTTAAAACCAATTAAATGCACATTTCTATAACAAATATTTTTAACAGACAGACAGACAGATAGACAGCCAGTGGACAGGACAGCTCCCCACTGGAACAAATTGCCCAGCCCAACTCATCAACAGTGCCAGTGAGAAACCCGCTCCGGCCATTTGCTGGACCTGCTGTGAGCCCTGGAGAGAGAGCAGGACTGCTCAGTTAGCTGAGCACGGCTGAGAATGAATACAATCTGGTTCCCCTGACATTTAGAGTGATTTCATCCTGTTATAATAAATTTCAATTTTGAGTTTTCACAGCCTCTATCTATCGGATTACAGTGTTACCACTCACAACTGTGTGTGTTGACTTCTTCGGTAGAGAAAGTAACTTCAACATGAACACCTACACTCTCGCTTGCACTGGTCACATTCTCAGACTACCTAAAATAATAGTAACATTTTCTCCTCATATTAATTTTTCCTCACATCACAATGCTGGTGCCCTAGTTTGCTAAATTCTTCACTTTTACTTTTTCATACAGACATATCGATGGCAACTCGTGAGCTGTCCCGTAAGCACACAGAAGATGTACAGTATGAGTAGAAAACAAACATTTACTTGTGCTAAGGACATATTTTGAAAAAATTTCCTGGTGACTAAGATGTGAGAATGTGAGGCATTGTATGAAGGTTTATAAAATCAGAACTTACCTTATTAAAGCCTGCTTCCCAGTTGCTCAGCAACACAATGCCAAGTCCTCATGTGTTTAACAGCTGTTTTTATAACCGAATGACTCCTCCTCTCTGAAAAGCGTAACTTCCAGATAGGGAAAATCCACTCCCATGGTGGTCAGGGTCAGGAGGTCCCATGCCAAATTAGAAAAAAAAATGGCAAGTCATCTTTCCTCATACCATGAAACAACTGGTTAATATGTTCCTTGTCAAGGTCAGCAAGTAAAAGATTAAGCAAAGGATTTCATATTGTTGGGCTCTCTGCCAGGGAGGTGGACATGGCTTTTGGAAGAAGCTCACGGTGAGGTTTTCATGAATTGGTTGCAAGGGCTGCGGTAGTAACAAACCTCCACTGTGAGCAGCGCAGGGCGCTGATGTCAGTGAAGCAAGCCAATCATGGAACACTTTTTATGTTGGGTTGCAGATAAAATACAGGACACCCAAGTAAACAGGAGCTGCAGACATGGGACATATTTATACAAAAAATTATTTATTGTGTATCTGAAATTCACATTTAATTGGGCATCCTGTGTTTTCTCTGCCAAGTCTGGCAACCCAATCAGTATACATTTCCCTCTGTGCCACACTCAAGCCACCAGCCTTGCTATCCTCTGAGCCTTTGCATATGTGATTTGTTCTGTTTGGAATACTGTCTCTTTTGAGCTACGACTGTTTTTTACATTATATGTTTAATGTCTATTTTCCCGATAGTCTGTGAAGTCCTGGGGACAGGTTTTCATTTTGTTCTCAGTCATGTCCCCATTGTCTGGCACAGAGCCTGGCACATAATCAGAACTCAATAAATAATAAATAAATAAATAGTTTAAAAAAATAATTAAATGGAAAATTTCCAGCAAATACAAACAGAGAGAGAATAGTAGAAAGTAGAGAAAGGCCAATATAACAATGCCCCCTGTCAGCAATTGCCAACAATCTCCTTGTGTCTCTACGCTGTAGGGGTGATACGGTGGCCTCCTGAAAACATAGATCCACGTCCAAATGCCTGGAACCTATAAATGTGACCATACTTCAAGAAAGGGTCTCTGCAGATGTAATCAAGCAAAGGAACACGGACTCCTTTACTTGTTGTGAAATCTTTCCTGAACAAAGTCAAGAACCCTCACACTACAGGCTGGCTCAAGGTGGACCTCCTTCTGGGCTGGTCACTGTCTAGCAACATTATTACCATTTGTGGTGGAGCAGTGGGGATGGCGAGGGGCCCTGCCCACACACTATGACCTCACAGGACAGTGGGGGAGGCATTCAGCTTTATCAGGGGTTTACAGGGCTCCAGGGGAGGCACAGAGGAGAGCCCAACTCTCCCCAGGGAGCAACTGAGGTAAGGAGTGAAGCACAGGCAGGTGGGTAGAAGCTGTGAAGAGCTACGTGAGGAGGCACCCCGGCCAGCATGGTAGTCTAGTAGCTGAAGGAGTTAAAGAAGGTGGTGATACTCCTTCTAGGAGTGTTCATTTTAGGGAAACCATTCTGGTTGCAAGTAGACAGCAGACCAGATAGAGGTGACGCTGCAGCCAGGGAGCCCCGAGTGTTTGTCAGCTCCCCCACCCTACACCATGGGGAAGCTCACTCTAAGGAATAAGAAATCAATAGGCCAAAGTCCAGACTTTCTGGGAGGGTGTTAATTATTAGCCCCAAATATGGCTAATGCTAGAAATCACTCCTAATCCAGCCACTCTGCCCAGTGACAGGCCAGAGAAATGTGGTTTGCTATATAATCATTTACATATAATTTATACGTATAATCTGAATCTTGAAAGTCCAGTTCTGAACAACATTGAATACACCGAGGGGAAGTTCAACCAGGGTGCCCCGGGGCATTAAGCAGCAGAGCAATGAGGTGCCAGGTCCATCATGGACCGTAAGGGACAGTGGGTGACCAGAGAGCAGAGCTTGGGCCTGTTTTCACTCTTTGTTGCTTCCTCGAGTCCTAGAACACCAAAGAGTTCAGGGTAGGCATACAGCTGTTGTACTGCACAGGAGAAAAATTAATAACAAAAACATTTTTATTGTCAGAAGGAAAATGGCTCCTGAAGAAAAAAAATTTCTCTATGCCATTACCCCCAAAAAGTTAGCAATTCCCTGTTAATATCTGAGAGTGTCAGATATAAATATTTACATTTGACTCCTTGATAGGGTCTGTGACAGATGTTATGTGACAATTTCTGGAAAAGATTACACAGTCCTCATAATTTGATTCCCTTTTTAATTTAATTTTTAATTCCAAAAGGGACACAACAGAAGATTGAAAATCTGATTTCATATTGGATCTTAATGAACAAGAATAAATTGTAACTAAATCTGCTCATAGGCATTTATTATTTAATTACTTGGAAAAACCTTATTATTCTCGTGACAGCCAAGGTTTAAATTTCAGTAGAGCACTTCACTGTTGAAATTTTCAGAAGATTGATCCTGCGCATGCCGGGTG
>NW_025333667.1:0-71683 GCF_019186645.2 Phyllostomus hastatus
ATAGTTCTCTATTCACTGTACTTGGTGTTTCTTCCTTTTCACCCTTTTTTATACCATCTCTGGTTTTAATTTAGCATGTTACATGATTTTATTTATCCCATCTATTAATATATCAATTTACTTCTCTTTAAATGTTTTTAGTGTTTGCCTAGTAACTCAATATGCATTTTACACCACTCCACCTGTAGTGCTTCTACCTTATAACAGACTCTTCCCAGTGTTTTCCTCCCCTTCCTCCTGACATTGCAGTTACTCGTTACACCTGTCTGTGTGCTGTAATCATCACTTGCTCCAATCTGAGCTGTTCAGTCCGCAGCCAGGCTGCCTGCCATCTTGCACTTCTTTCTACTGTCTTCTGGATTAGATTCACTGTGTTTTGATTTTCACATCTTCTTCACTACTGGCTTTCTTTTCTGGTTTTCTGGACCTCATCCTAATGTATTTTGATAAAATTATAAGGATGCTGCTGAATATGATACATTCATGGAACAAACATACACAAAATCTAAAACCATACTAGATGACTTAGAAAATTTTTGCAAGATGTTACTGTATGAAAAGCAAATGTGATGCAGAAAAGGGTGTATATTGCAGAAAATATGCATGATGCAGAAAAACAAAATCATATAATGTCATAATATTATAGGATGACAAAACATTTTGGAAGATATGGCTAGGATATAGATAAGGGTAGATGAGATTATATGTTTATGGACATTAAGGGAAGAATCCATGCAAGGTAATTTAAATGGGTTATGTGGCAGAGGTGGGGACACTGATCATTGATGTGGGTGGAGAGGAAGGGGAAACATGCTGAGTGGGAAACAGGCCAAAAAGTAAAATGGTGATCCCAGAAAAACTTAAAGCATTTGTAAATTTTAATAACTATAAATGTTTATGTCCATGTGTATAAAGAAGATGATGAAGATGTAGGAAAAACATCATTTAGAGAAGGTGTTTCATGAACTAAAGTGTCTCAGCCTCACATGTGTGAAGTTGACCTGATCCACTCTGAGGTCTGAAAGCTTGAGTCTGCAACCACTGCTGTGGGAGAGACGTCTCAGCTATGCTCCGTCACTCCTCCATAGGCTCCAATTTCTTAACCCTGCTGGAAAGGTTAAGTTTGGTCTTTGGTTGTCAGGTATTGTTACTTCACAATAATGTGCCTTGGAGGGTCTTACAAAATTCTTTTGGGTAAAATACTCAACAGTGTCCTTTCAAAAAATTCATGTGCTTCTACTCTGTGGTATCTCCTTAAATGATTCCCTTGATTATGTTCCTCCTCTATATTTTCCCTGTCAGGCTGTCTTGACTCCAATTACATCAGCTGTTAAATTGTGTGTGTTAGGGCTTATCTTCTTATACATTCTCTCAAGGCTACTTTTATTCCATTTTAATCTCTTTACCTAATTTTGTCGGATAGTTCCTCAGTTTTATCTTACAGCCATTTAAATAATTTTTATTTCTGAAATCATTTAAAAAATATCTAAGACCTCTACCTCTTTCCATAGTAGTTCTATTTTCTTAGTAACATGTTGTCCAATATAAATTCTTGTATATCTCTAAAAATATTACTTTGGGTAAGTCTTCTCCTGTTTCATACATTATATTCTTTTTCTCATTAGATACCTTTTAAAAATTGTTTTATTTTTTCATTCTGACATTGGAGAATTTCCCCAATGCTTGTGGACTTGTGGTTATATGATTCTTCTTAAGGAAAAGCTGCCAGAATTTAATCAATGGAATTCATTACTAAGAATAAAGAATGAAAATCATATGAATACCTCAATGGATACATCTGATAAAATTCAGCATCTCTTTCTGGTAAACTTACACAAAGAAGCAACCAGCCAGAAACTTCCTCAGTCACATTTAAATGTATATACAAAAATGTAGAATGAACTTTATACTTAATGGTCATAATGAATTATTTCCTTCTAAGATTGGAAACAAGGCAAGAAAGTCAGATTTCATCACTTCTCCACAACAAGGAAGTTAAAGTCCTAACCAAGCAATAAGAAAAGAAAAGTAAATAATTGTTGGAAAGCAAAAACGTCTAAGGGGTTTTGTTAATGTCAAGATTCTTTTCTATAAAATCCAAAGTTAATTTGTAATACATTACAAAGATTCACATGCCAATTAGAAAGGTTATAGATACATGGTTAACATTTTTTAAAGCAATGCTATTTCTATACAATAGTAATAAACAGTTAAAAATCAATACCATTTAATGCCCTCATTTACTGAATAGGACCAAAGACACAGAAATAAAGAACAAACTGATGTTCAAGTATAGTTGGGGTGAAAAAGTGAAGACAACGGTATTTTAGCAACAAGAAAAAAAGAAAAAGAAAAATTGCCTGGAGATATTAGTTGCAAATGAAGATTGTACTCAAGCACTGATGGTTGTGATTTGTTAAATAGACAACAGTGGGGGAATTGAATGTGCGAGGTGGTGGGTTGGTAGGGAAGGGAAGAGTAATGGGGAGAAAAGGGGGACAACTGTAACTGAAAAACAGTAACAATTTTTTTTAGAAGAAGAATAAACCAAGAGTGACCAGAGGGAAGGGGGATAATGAGGGAAAGAAGGGGAAGACTCAAATCAAGGAACATGTATAAAGGACCTAAGGGCAAAACCAGTGGTGGGGGGACTATTGAATGTGGGAGGTGGGGGGGTAGGCCAGGGGAGAGTAATGGGGGGAAATGGGGACAACTATAATTGAATAACAATAAAAAGACACATAAAATCAATACCATTTAAAGTAGCATCAAGCTCTGGCTGCTGTGGCTCACTTGCTTAGAGCATTGTCTCATAAACCAAAATGTTGCATGTTCAATCCCAGTCCAGGTGCATAACAGGTTGCAGGTTTGATCTCTGGTTATGGTGCATTCAAGAAGGAAACCAATCGATCCCTAACACATCAGTATTTCTCTCTATTTCTCTCTCTCTCTCTCTCTCTCTCTCTCTCTCTCTCTCTCTCTCTCTCTCCTTTCTCTTTCTCCCTCACAGTCTCTCTCCCTCTTTCTGTCTCCTCTCCCTTCCTCTTTCTCTAAAAAAGCAATAAAAAATGTTCTCAGTGAGCATTAAGAGAAAAATGAAGGTACTATCAAAAAGAATAAGTTTAAGAAAAGATGTGCATGACATATGATACTGAAAGTGATGAATACTGGCAACTACAATTAAGGAAAACATCATAAATGGAAAACTTTACTATGTTAACCAATTGGAGCTCAATATAGTTAAGATATCAATTCTCAGCAAATTTATGTATAGATTAAATGAAATCCAATATATGTCCAAAAGACCTGTCTAGCCAAAATTGACAAATTGATTCTAAAGATATATGGAAAAGCAAAAACTACAGGAAACTCAAGGCTATCTCTTTCCAACTGAATTCAAGACTTCTATAAGCTATAGTTATCAAGGCAATGTTGTACTGACATGAGGATAGACAAATAGATCGATGGTACAGAAGACAAATTCCAGACTTAGACATGTTGGCTTTTGGATATTCTTATAAACTTGGAGTAGGAAGAGATATTATAGATAGTATATTGTCATTTATGGGAAAAGGAAAAGAATAGATAGAATGAACTTCATCAACATTAAAGTCTCTCCTAATCAAAAGACAGAGATTACAATATGAAAGAAAAATGACAAATAGGGGAAAAAAGGTCACCCCAGCTACTTTAAATAAAATGCTTATATCTTAAATATAAAACAAACTCCTTCACATGTGTAAGGAAAAGACAGCACAATAATATATATGGGCCATACACTTGAACAAACACTTCACAAAAATGTATATAAATTTCCATTAATCATGTGAAATTGTTTCCAACATCATCAGTCATTAAATAAATAAAAATTAAAACTATATCAGAAAGCACATAGCACACTGGAATGATGAAGATAGAAAGGCCTTTTCTTTTTTCATTTTTTTATTGTTGTTCAAGCACAGTTGAAAAACAGTTTTGCATGTGTGAACACAGTTAAATGTACTCCTACACAATGACCCAGCAATTCTACTCCTAGTTATTTACCCAAGAGAAACAAAAACATACTACAGGAAGATTTATACAAGAGCAGTTTTATTCATTCCAGTCCTAAACTGCATCTCTCAGATGTCCATCAGCAGGAAAATGACTGAACACATTCTGGTGGACACACACAATGGAATACCACTGAACAATACAAGAAACGAATTTCCAATCCCACTACAGCATGCATGATGAGCAAAAGATGTCAGACGCAAAAATATACATGATGTGCCCTGGCTGGTGTAGCTCAGTGGATTGAGCTTGGGCTGCGAACCAAAGTGTCGCAGGTTCGATTCCCAGTCAGGGCACATGCCTGGGTTGCGGGCCATGGCCCCCAGCAACCACACATTGATGTCTGTCTGTCTGTCTGTCTGTCTCTCTCTCTCCCTCCCTCCCTTCCCTCTCTAAAAAAAAATTAAATAAATAAAATCTTTAAAAAAAACATACATGATGTACTAGTCCATGCATGAAATCCAGTAACAGACAACAATAGCATATGGTGACAGAAAGGACACTAATGTTTGCCACAGAGAGGTTGCCTGGCTCCAGCTGGTCAGGATGGAGGCTGAGGGGTGGAGGGTACATCGCCCTGTTCTTCATTTTTCAAATAACATCTTAGTTTTCAGCACCATGTCTCCCTTTCAGTCTCCACTGCCTTTAAGATTCCACAGGGCACAGGGTTGCCTCCTGATGGCTGGCAGCACCCTTCACCCACAATAGCATTAAATGCTCCTCTTTCTTCTATTTGTCCTATCAAGTTTGGTTGAAATCTCTCATTTGCTCCCTTGCATTCTCTTTGTCATTATGAAGCTGATTTTTAATTATTACTGTAGTGACATTTTTAATAAGAGAGAAGACAAATGCTTCTTTCCATCTGCTGTCTTTAAATAGAATATTTTCTATTTTTATTGTTGTTCAATTACAGTTTTTCCCCCATTACTCTTCCCTGCCATACCCACTCACCACCTCCCACATTTAATCCTCCCCCATCCTGTTGTCTTTGTCCTTCAGCCCTTTGTACATGTCCCTTGACTTGACCCTCCCCCTTCTTTGCCCCATTATCCCCCTACTTCCCTCTGGGTACTGTCAGTTTGTTCGTTATTTCAGTGTCTCTGGTTCTATTTTGCTATCTCTTTTGTTTTGTTGATTAGGTTGTACTTAGAGTTGAGATCATATGGTATTTGTCTTTCACTGCCTAGCTTATTTCACTTAGCATAATACTCTCCAGTTCCGTCCACGTTGTCGTGAACGGTGGGGTTCTTTCCTTCTGCTCCATAGTATTCTGTTGTGTAAAAGTACCACTGTTTCTTGATACACTCATTTGCTGATGGGCACTTGGGCTGTTTCCAACCCATTGTAAATTGGTTACTGTAAATTTCACTGCTGTGAACATAAGGGTGCATACGTTCTTTTGCATCAGTGTTTCAGGTGTCTTAAGATATACTCCCAACAGTGGGGTTGCTGGGTCAAAAGGCAGTTCAACATTTAGTTTTTGGAGGAAGTTCCATACTCTTTTCCACAGTGGCTGCACCAGTCTGCATTCCTACCTGCAGTGCACTAGGGTTCCCTTTCCTCTACATCTTCGCCAGCACTGTGTGTTGATTTGCTTATGATGGCCATTTTGGCTGGTGTGAAGTGGTATCTCACTGTGGTTTTAATTTGCATCTCTCTGATGGCTGGTGATGCTGAACATCCTTTTATATGTCTCTGGGTCCTCTGTATGTCCTCCTTAGAGAAGTTTCTGTGTAGGTCTTTTGCCCATTTTTTAATTGGATTGTTTATCTTCATGGAGTGGGGTCATGTGAGTTCTTTATATATTTTGGGAATCAAAACCTTGTCCAAGGTATCATTGGCAAACGTATTTTTCCATTCAATTTTCTCCCTTTTCATTTTTCTGGTATTTTCTTTAGCCATGCAGAAGCTTTTTAATTTGATGTAGTCCCATTTGTTTATTCTTTCCTTTATGTCCCTTGTTCTAGGGGGCACATTGATGAAAATATTGCTGCATGGAATCTCTGCTATTGTCCTACCTGTGTTCTCCTCTAGGACTTTTGTGGTGCCATGACTTATATTTACGTTTTTTGTCCATTTTGACTTTATTTTTTGTATGGTGTAAATTGGTGGTTGAGTTTCATTTTTTCTCATGTACTCACCCAGATCTCCCAACACCATTTGTTAAAAGAGGCTATTTTTATTCCATTTTGTGCTTCTTCCCCCTTTGTCAAATATTCATTGACTATAGAAACCTGGGTTTATTTCTGGGCTCTCTATTCTGTTCCATTGATCTATGTGTCTGTTCTTATGCCAGTATCAGGCTGTTTTGATTACAGTGGGCTTATAATTAAAATTTGACACAATAATGGGACATTATTATTCTCTGATGCATGTTGGGTACTGAAAGGTACCAATAATTCTCTTCTTGTTTGAAAAAGGAAGCTTATATATCTTCATAATGTTTAGGACACAAGATGTTAATGAAATATTATTATCAGAGCTATGAAATGACCAACTAAGAAGCAAAATTATAGATTCATGTTTACAGCTATTACAGGAAATAGCAGATGTTACTGAGAATTCAAATATGTAAAAAGATTCATTATATACAACAACACAGGCAGATACATTTTGCCACAAAGTAGGGGTCCCAGGAGAAATTATTGCTATTCTTGTGATTCAATTTACACCTTACCATATCATTATTAAATCACATCTTATTATTTATAAACTGGTTTTATAATTCAGGATGGTATTTTTATTAACAATTGTAGGTCAGTGAGGGGAAACTTTGTATTTAACTTTCTGTGATTTTTTTTTCTTAGTTGTTAATTAAGATACATGTTTAAGGTTAAATTCTATTGCCATGTTATGATTTTTTATTCCTCTGTGATGATTTGGTTATTCCATCCCACTTTTATACAAATGTAATTTTTTCTTGTTTAAATTCCCATCTCCTCACCTCCTCTCCTTTGACAAACATTAGCTTATTCTCTGGATGTATGAGTCTGTTTCTGTTTTATTTTGCTTTGTTTATTCATTTATTTTGTGAGGTTCTTTACTCTACATATAAATAATATCATGCAGTATTTGTTTTTCCTATCTGACTTAATTCACTTAGTATAATACCCTCCAGGTCCATCCATGTTTTTGCAAATGGCAAAATTTCATGCTTTTTATTGCTGAATAATATTCTATTGTGTGTGTGTGTTTATAAAACATCTTTATCCATTTCTCTATTGATAGATGTCTAGATTGCTTCCATATCTCAGCTGTTACTAGAAATGCTGCAATGAACATAAGAGCACACATATCTTTATGAATTAGTGTTGTTTTCTTCAGATAACTGCCCAGAAGTGGAATTGCCAGATCATATGGCAGCTCTGTTTTTACTTGTATGACGAGGAATCTCCATACTGTTTTTCATAGTCACTGCACCTATTTACAGTTCCACAAACAAAGTACAAGAGTTCCCTTTTCTCTGCATCCTGTAGGCACTTGTTATCTGTTGATTTATTGATGATAGCCATTCTAAGGAGTGTGAGGTAATATCTCATTGTGCTTTGAATGTACATCTCCCTGGTAGCTAGTGATGTTGAGCCTCTTTTCATATATCTGTTGGCCATTTGCATGTCCTCTTTGGAGAAGTGTCTGTTCAGGTCCTCTGTCCATTTTTTCTATGGAATTTTTTGTTTCTTTTGTGTCCACTTGAATGAGTTGTTTTTATACTTTAAATGTTAATCCTCTATTAAATGTGTGAACAGCTGCAAATATCAGTAGCGTTTCTTTTCATTTTGGTAGTGGTTTCCTTTGTTGTGCAAAACATTTCTAGTTTAATGTAATCCCATTTATTTAGTTTTTCTTTTCTTCAAAAAGATATATCCAAAAATAAACTTCTAAGAGTGATGTCAAAGGGCTTACTGCATATGTTTTCTTCTAAAAGTTTTAGGGTTTCAAGTCTAACAGTTAAGTCTTTAATTTATTCTGAGTTTATTTTTGTCTGTGGTATAAGAAAGTGGTCAAATTTCAATTTTTATACATGTAACTGTCAGTTTTGTCAACACCACTTATGGAAGAGACTGTCTTTACCTCATTGTATACCTTTCTCTTAAATTAATTAGCCGTATATGTGAGGATTTATTTCTGGGCTATCTATTCTAGTCCATTGAGCTATATATCTGTTTGTGTTTGCCAATACTATACTGTTTTGATTGTTACAGTTGTATAGTGTAGTTTTATGTCAGGGAGTGTGATACTTCTCACTTTGTTTCTTGAGATTTTTTTGGCTACTTGGGGTCTTTTGTGATTCCATTCAAAAATTAAGATTAAGTCTAATTCCCAGAAGAATGTATTTCAATAGGTATTGCACTGAATATACATATTACTTGAGGTACTAAGGACATTTTAACAGTATTAATCCTTCCAAATCATGAATATAGTACAGTATATTTTTCCATTTATTTGTAACTTCTTCAATTTCTTTCATCAATGTGTTATTGTTTTCAGAGTAACAGTATTTCAACTCTTTGGTTAAATTTATCCCTAGGTATTTTAGATGTTTTGATGCAATTGTAAATGGGATTATTTTCTTAATTTCTGCTTATGATTATTTCTTATTAATATATAGAAACAAGCAGATTTTTGTATATTGGTTCTGTATTCTGCAGCATTATTAATGTCATTTATTAGTTCTAATAGATTGGGTAGAGGTTTTAGGGTATTCTATTATAATATCATGTCATCTGCCAAGAACTAGAGTTTTACTTCTTCCTTTCAAAATTATAATGACATTTATTTCTTTGTCTTATCTCATTGTTGTGGCTAGATCTGCAATTACTATGATGAATAGAAGGTTTTAATAAAAAATATTCCAAATATGTTTAGGAGAAGACATGTGTACAATGACTTCAATTGGGACAGTCTGGACATTTTTTATACTATGCATGTCTTTCTGATCCTCCATGCTCCTTCTATTATATCGTTGTTGATTGCACCAATTCCATTTATTCTGGTCCCTACTCAGAACTTCTTATTTAATTCATGTGATTCTTCGCATTCTGTCCTTCATATATAAAACGTTACACCTTCCACCAGCACTTCAAAAGCTCAATGACCATTTTATCATGGTGTCCTTTCCCCCTAGGATGTCCCCAGAAAACTACAAACTTATGTGTGAGATTGCCTTCAAACTCTTCAAAGAATGGAAGGTTGAGATTTCAGATGCAATAAAAACACCATTTCCTTTCCTTGAGATTTTTTATGACCGTGGACTCATAACCAAGGAAATGTATGAAGTAAGTGAAGTTTATTTTGTCACGATCTGGTAAACCAGTCCCACATTAGTAGTTTTGGTAGTTTGGAATCAAATGTCAGGGCACAAATAGACAAGTGAGGGGTCTCCTGTAAGTGAGGGCTTTCTCAAGTACTGCTCTAAGTGTTTCTATAAGGTGAAAAAAAAAAAAAGAGAAGCAGGCATCCTTGGAGGCAGTCATGCTCCTGACTGAAGGAACAGGACTTTTTGGTGCCCCCTAGAGTCGAGGTGAGTAACACTGGAGATAGGCTGGATCTGAAGCCTATGGGCAGCTCAGGTGTACAATATAATGACTTGCAGGTGTTAGATATACAATGTAGCATAAACTAGGGATGAGAGGTAATTTTAATGAATGCATACATTAATTTAATGAACTTATTTAGTGTAATTATTTACACAGCATTTTATTCCAATGAACATTAATTTATATATTTAGATATGAGAACATTAAAATCATTAGAGAATGGATGTCTTATTAGGTGAAATTTAGAAGTATATGCTTGCTCTTCTTTCTCCGACAATTTTAAGCCTTCTTTTCCTATGGTGTTTCTGGAATGTTGGAATTTGATAATTCTAGCAAAAGATATAAGTGGAGATACAGAGATGCAAGCCTTCTCTTTCCCTACAAATGGGTTTACTTTTCAGCAAAGTTCACAGGAAGGGAAAATCACCACTTGGCTTCCCTGATCTCTTGCAGGCCAATTTGGTCCTGTGGAAGGGACAAGGGCTATCTCCTCAGTAGAACAGCAGCCCATCACCTGCTAAGTCAAATGTTAAAACATGTGGCCAGGCTCTTAAAGGGCTACACAATATTTAACTTTGGACCCATATTTGTTCTGCAAATGGCTTTTCTTTTTACCAAATGTAAATGACAGTAGGGAGAGCAGATTCACAAATGGGAATTTTTCAGAAAAATAGATGTACTTATTTTACTTAGCAGCCATTGAATATAGAGAAATTCTAAAACTGTACATGAGAAAATAACTGTAGAGAAATTATAATACATTAAAAATGAAATCACCTTCTAGGTCTCTTCTGTAAGTTACAAGCTCATATTTACATTTTCCCCTTTCACTGTTTTTTTAAGGAGTCTAAAACATCTTGGATAAACCAGGCACCTGTACAAAAAGTAGTGTATGATGTTCTCAATGAACTGGAAAAGAAATTTGACCTGTCACTTCTGGAAATCTTGTTCAGCAAGGTTATTGTAGACAAGTACCCTGATTTAAAAGGCATTCTCAGAGGCTTCAGAAATGGTAATTACATTTATAGCCTACCTTTTGAATTCCATGGTCAATTTACTGATGAATATATATTGAGCATCTACCATGTCTCACACACAGTGCAGGGCGTTAGGAATATAGCAGTTAGAAAACAGACATATCATGAGCTTTTTAAATATTTTTGGTATAATGACTGCAGTACAACACACATGTGGAGGCCTGCTTAACTAGGCATTTATTCAAACTCCCAGAACAATCAGAGTCACAGTCGCATCAGATTTACTGAGAAAAACAAATGACAAGAACCACTGCATCTGAGAAAGGCACCATCAGTTGCTACTCTTTTTGCAGGTGTTCACACAGCAATCCACCAAGTTGACTACTGCCCATCTTGAGTGACTGCTGAGTTTTGGATGCAGGATCCACCTGGCTTAGCAGCATCACGACCAGGGGAGCCAATGTCTCCTGTATCAAATCTGTAGTCATAACTTTCAGGGACCCCATGAGGCACACCCAAGTTACAAGAGTCACCATGCTGGAGGAAGATGAACTATGGTTTATAGTTTTATGGAGTCCATCTGAGTCCAGTTATGGGTCATTTTTAACCCTAAACACAGTGTTGACCTGGTAATACAGAAAAGAGAGACCACCTTCATCAGGTGCCCAGAGCAATGAGCAAGAAAATTAACCCAGGTCACTTCTTCCAGCCAAGATGGAGGCATACGTAGTCACACTATGCCTCCTTGCACAACCAAGATAGGGACAACAAAAATTTAGAAATGCAATGAGAACCAAAACTGACTGAAAATTGATCTGAATGGAAGTCGGACAACCAAGAAAATAGAGACGTTCATCCAGACAGGTAGGAGGGGCAGAGTTGGGCAGCCAGTCTCAGGTTGCAGCTCAGAGAGCAGAGAGCATTGGGACTGGGTGTGTAAGGCATCTGTGAGAAACGACCACAGTGGGTGGACCCTCGGCGCAGAAGCAGCAGCTGGCAGACCCCTGCCGAGGGGTGGCAACCAGCAGACCCAGCCAGGTGGGGATTGTGAAGCAAGGCACTGCGCGCACCCCAGGATGCCAGCGCTGGGAAATAGAGCCTTGGGGCACTGATTGAGGACATCTGTGGGGATTGAGGAGCAGGGAGGGCCTCCCAGGCTCTCAGGAGAGGACCTTTGGAGGGTCCCACAGCATATACAACCCCACCCACAGGGGATCTTACACCAGAGGGACCCAGTTTGCTGGGGGAAGCAGCAGAAGAGACTGAGGTCCCTAGGAGAGCCGATAAAGCACCTTTGTTCCCTCTCGGACCACACCCCCACACACAAGGTCACTACCCAGCAACTGGGCTGCCCTGCCCTGGTGAACACCTAAGGCTCTGCCCCTCATTAGTAACAGGCACAAGCAGACCAAAGGAAAAAAATAAAATAAAAAAGATGACTCAAACAGAATTCAAAAGGCCCAGAGCCAGTTTTTTTTAAGCCACCAAGAGATAGCCAACCTATCAGATGCACAGTTCAAAGCACTTGTAATCAGGATGCTCACAGAATTGGTTGATTTTGGTGGCAGATTAGATGAACAAATGCAGGCTACAATAAGAGAAATAAAGGGAAATGCACAGGGAACCAATAGTGATGGGAAGGAAACTGGGACTCACATCAAGGGTGTGAACCAGAAGGAAGAAAAAAACAAACAAACAGAAAAAAATGAAGAAATAAGAATTCAAAAAAATAAGTAGAGGATTCTCACCAAGAAAACACCAAGGCACATCATAATTACATTAGCCAAGGTAAAAATGAAGGAGAGAATTCTAGAAGCAGCAAGAGACAAAGAGACAGTAACCTACAAAAGAGTTCACATCAGACTGTCAGCTGATTTCTCAAAAGAAACCTTGCAGGCAAGAAGGGGCTGGAAAGAAGTATTCCAAGTCATCAGAGGCATGGACCTACATCCCAGATTTCTCTATCCAGTAAAGCTTTCATTTAGCGTGGAAGGGCAGATCAAGTGCTTCTCAGATAAGGTCAAGTTAAAGGAGTTCATCATCACCAAGCCTTTGTTTTTTGAAATATTAAACGGACTTATCTAAGAAAAAGAAGATATAAAAAACATGTATAGTAAAATGACAGCAAACTCACAATTATGAACAACCACACCTAAAACAAAAACAAAGAGAAACTAAACAAACAACTAGAACAGGAACAGAACCACAGAAATGGAGATTACATGGAGGGTTAGCAACAGGGTAGTGGGAGGAGGAGAGAGGGGAAAAAGGTATGGAAAATAAGTAGCATAGATGGTAGGTAAAAACTAGACAGGTGGAGGGCAAGAATAGTATGGGAAATGTAGAAGCTAAAGAACTTATGACACATGGACATGAACTATAGTGGGGTGGAATGTGGGTGGGAGAGGGTGTGCAGGGTGGAGGGGAATGCAGGGAGAAATTAGACAACTGTAATAGCATAATTAATAAAATATATTTTTTAAAAATTAACCCAGATCAAATTGGCCCTGAAACAAGGGTAATGGTTATATTACCTCTTTCTCTACAACAGGTGAGACAAACATTAATCAAATACTCTCAAAATCAATTTCTCTGCCAGAAACTGTGTTTGATACCACATGAATGTGATTCATTTGCCACTTTTCTGAGACTAACAATTTATAATTTTTCACTGTACTCTGAATTTGTGGTTCAAACTATCCCTCCAATAATTTTCAGATAGTTGTCCTTCATTATATTTTGTTCTTCCCATAATTTTTGTTTTGACTGGCTGGAAAATTTTTCATTTCAACACAGTTTAGTATCTACCAAGATATCCAAATAACAATGAAGAATTCACAGAAGAAAGAATTATATGAACTGAGCAGAGCAAATGCTCTGGGAAAAGGTATAGAATGTGAAAGGGCCCCTAGTATCTGCAACACAGACAAATTAGATTTCTCTCCATCAGAGACTGAGAAACAGTTTGTGCGACTTGATACAAAAGGGATAAACTTGAAAAATATTTTGGAAGTTGGACATTCTAAAGCTAAGGAATTCAAATGTATTTGCTGGACATTAAAGAGATACTACAGGCTCATACGTTTATAAGTACAGATTCATTGTTCCAGAAAATTCACCTGCCATCATCCCAGGGAAGAGGGGACACACCTCCTCTCTGGTCTCCTCCTGCGTGGACAATGCCCAGATACTACACTGAACTTCTTGGTTTATTTCCGTCCTGTTACTTTCCTGGGTCACATACATGCAGGAGCTTTGGCTGGTGCACTGGTCTCACCTTTTTGGCAGCCTCCAAGGCCCAAAAACTCCACCAGTAAACCCAGTAAACTCCACCCTTCACTTGACCACCTATTTATTTCAAGTTTCTGTGCTTTCACTTTCATACATGCAGTCACTCACAGGATCTTTGTCCTTCTCGCGAGGAAATTCTTGCATTCTCCTTACAGGTCGAAGAGGTCAGAAAACACACTTCACTTCCACTTTTTATTTCACACATGCTTTTCCAGCCATCTGCAATTTTTTTTACATACATAGCAAGCTTTCAACGTTTTGCATGACTCCTTTATCCTGACATTGGAGTGACTCCTTTCTGTGTGGGGGTTCTTTGTTGGGGTTCTCTTTTCTGTACCAGGGATGGTGTGGAACTTGACCATGAGGACTGGGACTCACTGAGTTCTCAGTGACCAGAGGCTGAAAATTCCTAAACATGCCCACTTGATGTCCCTGCACTCTGATGGAGATTTCTAACTTCTTTTCTCTCTCTCTTCAGTGATCCTAAAGAAAATTTTTCCTCAAGCAAGTGTTGGAGATGAGAGTGCAGAGAACTGTAATATTCAACTGAGCATTGAACAAGGTGATTACAAATAGATAAAAACTGATTCTCTTCTGCTAAGAAGAAAAGAGAAGTGGTCTTAGTGCTCACTGCTGCCCTTGGGTGGAAGTATCACCATGTGCTCATTTGCAGAAAAAGAGACTGAAATCTAGAGAGACCATGTATGCAGTTGGCTTGGGGTTGAATGAGCAGGATGAACCCAGGCCTTCTGAACCCACAGCCCATCCTCTAAACCCTGTACATTCCCAGATAAACTCATGGAAAAGACAGAGACTTGAGGCAGAAATAGGTAAATATATACAGAAATGAAGATACAAAAAGAAGAATACCTAGAAGTAGAGGAAGTGAAGGAAAATCAGTTGCTGAAACCCCTGGTGTTAAACCCCACAAGGCAGAGTGAACAGGCCTGCAGAAGGAGAGTGCGTGTGAAGTGGGGTGGGGAGTCCAGTAAGGCCACCAGTTTGGAGTAGCTCTGGAGACTAAAACAAGTTTGCTGTGGCTGTGGTTGACAAGACAAACAATCACTAGTTACTGAGTGGCTCATGGATGACATAGTGAGATGGCCTGACTGAGGCCAGGGGTGCAGGTCTGCATTGATTCCTGGGAGAAGGGGTTGTCAAGTACTGTAATGTAAAGATTAACATGGGACTGGAGGAGAATTGCACAGCTCACACTTCAATTTCTGAAATAAGGTTCTAATTTCTTCCTTCAGGAACTGGTGAAAACTCATATCCAAGGCTGTCCTGGCTCTTCCCAAATCTATCGGATTACACAGGTCTGTTCCTTCTGGCTGTTCTGTGATCCTTTGCTGTTCTTGTCCCTTTCTGCAATAGGCTGTGGTGGGAGGGCTGCTTCTTTTTAGTACAGAGTGCCCAGAATTGTCCATCTTGTCATGTGCAATGTCTCCAAAGATTTAGAAAACAGAGTCTTCATACACTGAGTTGCCTGGGAGGGTTGGTCCTCTCCTTCTCACATGTGCTTGCTGCCAACTGTTGACAGCTTTGGGACCTATTGCCCATGTCCCTGGCTTCATGGCCTCTGCATCTGTCTTGCTTGAAATAGGCTGTGGCCTGAGCTGATGATTTTCCATCCTGAGGTGGCCTGTCCTGCAGGAGACAGCTTAGCAATGATGACTGTGTTCCCTGGGGGAGAGTCCCTCACCTGCTGAATCCTTTACACAGCCCCATGTGCCTCCCATTTAAACCCTCTCCCATCATCCCCAGCACAGCGGGCCAGACGCTGGTCAGAAATAGCAGATGGTCCTCTGAACAAACACTTGAAACTTTAACAACCAATAACCACTGTTTACAACTCTTAACATTTCCTTAGTCTATAACACACTTACTAAAGTTGTTAAAATATTTAAAATATGATAAATTAAAGACATGAATCCTGAAAAGTTAATTTCCTGGTCAGTCACCATATCACTTATAGTAATACAGGCAATATTTTATTTAATCTACTCAAACAGTTAAAATGATGGTATGCCATCTGTGTTTTTCAGAAGACAAAGAATCTGCTTGGAGACTTGGGCTATTTGTGGGAGTTCAGGCACTGAGACTAGGGATTAAACTCTGCCATAGGGCAGTGTCAGAGCAGGAGGTCTGGTGACCCACAGCTGGCTTCCAATTCTGCTCTAAGACCTTGAGGAAGAGACACTTCCGCTTTGTCACTCAGTTTCATCATCTATGAAATGGAGGTCACAATAGTACCTCCCTCACAGGGTGACAAGTTGTATCATGTAAAGAATTCAGAGACTTGCATGAGTCTTCATCAGTGTTCTAAGATTTTTTAATATTACTATGTTTATGATCATTATTAGTAGTATTGGGCAACAGTGTAAACTGTTATCTACCACAGTAAACTGTGGGGTTTTCTTTTCTCACATATGTCCATGGTGGATTTAATTATCCCTCAGGCTATGGAGTAGTGATCAAAACAGTGCCCACCTCAGGCCCAAGAAAATAAATTGAGGACCACAGGTTCCCTATCCTTATATCACACTAGTGTATAACAAATTTATGTCTTTATTCCCTGACTCTTCTTTGCAAATAAGTGACAAGGAGGAGACTCAGGGAACTTCCTGCACCATGGAAGGCATAATTCAGTAGCTTGTGTGGGATGTGTTATTTAATAAAGGATATTATAAATTAGCGTTTTTTATAAAATAAAACACAGAGTGACTTTTTAAAAGCATCATGATACTTTTAGCAAATTACATTTAGTAGAAGAGTTAACACTTAACATGCATCCAACATTCATCAAAGTGTATTCTTAGCAGTTCATCTACCAGTGTACTGGTGGGAACAGGAAGGATTGGGAGGAAGGAATTGTGACTAGTAATGAGCAGAGAAGGAATTTAATGTGCAGATGGGGTGTTGGGTGGAACCATGACATTATGACCCAAATAATATGCAACAAACCACCAGTAAATACACCCAAGAGTCTGACCAGGCAGGATGGGTTGACTGTGACATGCACAGGCGAGGATAACGCTGTGTCTGATGCCGCCCCCACCCCAAGAGAAGGCTCCAAGGAATGTGTATGTAACATAAAACATGTACCAGGGCCCATGTTCTGTTTAAATTGTGGGAATTAAATTTTAAATCATCTTTACATAAAGTGCTTTGTTTAGGAAAAGAGCAGTAGATGAAATAATTGAAGTTGCACTGATAAAATATTTTCCGTCTATACAGTTTTGAGGTTGGAGGGAACACAGTGGGATGGGTCAGTGGAATCAGCAATGAGTGAGTGAGGATTCAGTGTGGGGAAGAGGGTGTGCTGGTCCCGGGTAGTTTATCCAGGACCTTATTGTTCCTTCCTTCAATCTGCCCTTTGTCTCTGGCCACAGACCCATGCAGCCTTGCTTGAAGGCTCACTTGCTTCTGCTTCCTCCTGGGTTCCTAACCTGGGTCACACTAGCAACAGATTGGAGAGGGGGAGCAAAGAGGAAGCTTGGTTTTTCCCATTCACTGTCTTGGGCAGCAGTTCTGGCAGCAGCAGTAACTCTGATGACGCTGCCTTCCAGCAGGCAGGCAAACGTGATCCACTGTCTAGCTCCCAGGCAGCCTTGGCACATGATCTCACCTTTGATCCCTCCCATAGCTTCCTATTCACTATTCTTGGGTTGGAATTCTCAGCTCTTCCATTGGCTGTATGACTGGTCATCTGGATTAAATTCCTTCTGCTCTAAAAGCTTAGAGAGTTTCTATTTTCTGGTTGGACCCTGAGTGGTAAAGAAAGCAAATAAAATATCTATGAATCATACATGGTCTAGGTACAGCTCCACCTGATACTAGACTCTCAGAGTGCCTCCCTGGAACAGAAGACATACATATGGTGGATACAATTATAATCAGTGACGATGATGCATTAGAACCCCAACAAGCGATTGAACAATCTGCCCAAGTGTTTGAGCCAGTAGGTAAGACTGAGTGCCTGAGTATAATGAGTGTGGAGGGGAACTGGCAGGTGGAGGGACCCTACATTGTGGGTAAAGGCACAGGGAAACTGCGGTGATGACTGGAATGCTAGACAAAAAGAAATTATAAAGAAAGACAAAGTTGACATAGATGAGGATTTTATGGGTCAAAAAATAATGAAGAGACAGAAAGAAAATAGGAGAGAGTAGGAAACATAACTGAGAATGGATAAACTAAAAAGTCAGGTGGAGCAGCAGGGCCAGGTCTAGGGTGAAGCAGGAAGACCCTGGGACACAAGTAAGGAGGAGCTCACCCTCAGGACCTCTTGTGTCCTGGGCACCTTCTTTGCTTTACCCAAGACCCTGTTGGCCCTGGTAGGCAATGATAAAAATATAAAGAAATAGTATAAGGAGACTAAGATACAGAAAGAAATGAGTATCAATAAATAAAAAATGGGGAGGGAGACACAAAGAAAACTGTGTTGAAGTGAGTAAAGGACAATGTATGAAGAGCTGGCAGAGAAAGGACCAAGCATTGTCTGATTGGAGGAGACAGTCTCCACAAAGAGGGCACAGTGGGCTGCTCCTCACACCATTGAGAAGGTGAGGTGTCCACAGTGACCAGAGTAGCCCTAGGGCCCTCTCAGGTAAAAATAGCCTTCTACTTTGAAAAAATAGAAACAAAAGTGAAAAAAAATAATAAAACCCAGTGGAATTACAGGGAGAAGATCTTAATTGTAGTGAGGGTGCTCACTCCTTTTGGGGAGACAAAAAATAAATCTTCATTAATTCTAATTAGGTTCAGGAGCAGAGCCACCCCACCATGGAAACTAATGAATTCTTCCTCTGAAGATCTTGTAGATATAATGAAGGAAATGTCATTTTTTAATTCAGGAGATGAATGGGAAGCCCAAGCAAAGGCTGACTGTACCAGGCATCTAATATAATAGGCAAGGTTGACTGAAAGAATGTGTGATGTGAATCATGGTAGCAGGTGGGGGACTGGGACACGTCATATGGCCTATGGAGGCTGTGCTGGCAGCCTGGGTTAGACATAGGAAGGGGAGGGGATCAGTATTTTATGTAATGAGTTCAACAGAAAAATGTCCCCTGTGATTGGAAAAATATAAAAAACAAAAAAAGGTAAATTTAAGTGTTGATGTCAGAGACTATTTTCTATATTCAAGGCAAATAATTCAGAATAGCAAGATATGCATGAAAGGAGATTTTTTAAAAACACAAGAAGACAAGAAAATGTACAAAGAGATACCATCACCAGAAATAAAAATAGCAAAAATAGGCTAAACCAAGAGGAAAATGAAGAATTAAAATAAGAATGAAAGAAAGAGATAGAATGGGGGTGGAAGTATTAGAGAGCAAAGGGAAGAGGTAGAATGAGGGTGGGGATCGGATGTAGAGTGAGGATGGAAGTAGGAGACAGGGTGACTGTGGGGTAAGCATTGCTGCAGAATGGGCACTGCTGTCCTCTGTGCCTGAATGTCACCACCTTCTGTGTAGGACCTGGAGCAACCTGCAGGCCACACACATTGGGGCACAAACCAGGGGAACCAGAGTTGACTTAGCTTCTAGGTCTTCCTTGTGCTCTTCTCATGAGGTTTCCTATCAGTGGGCTCCTTGGCACCTCCCTGAAAGTCTAAGGGGTTTTTGTCCTCTGTGCAGTGACCAGCAGTGCTGACTCTGCAGAACGCAGAAACAGAGAAGAGCCTCCCATAGCTTCCACCTCAGCACTGAGAAAACCAGGTGAGGAGGTGGGAGCTCAAGGCTTGGGCTGCAGGACCTGAATTAAGAGCAGCTCTTTCCAGGGGCATGTGTTCTAGCTCATGCTGCACTATGGATCCAGTTTATCTTCGAATCTCATTCTCTGCATTTATTTTTTTTTGACCTTTTGGGAATCGGCAAGGTAATAATTCATTATGTTTACATTTTTTAATGGGGCCTATAAATTTGTAGGTCCTATTAATCAACCTATGCATTGATCTATTGATTATATAGTGGAAATAGGGTACCAAGGTAATGAATTTGTTTGAAAACTGAGTCTATGACTATAAAGTGCTGGCTGGATTTTTACAGTGGTTTCTATAGAGAAAAGAAAGCTAACTATTTCTTTACTGGAAGGTCATATTGTCATCAGGTCACAAAACTTTGAATAATGTCAAGGGCCAATTCCTTCAGTTATCTAGTGTGAGAGGAAACAGATAAGGAATTTTGAAACCCAAAGTATTATTTTTGACAGAGTTCTTCAGCAAGTTATGAACATACAGTGACTTTTCAAAGGACCTTTGCAAATAGTGCCTTACTTTTTCCTTTACAGCAACCCTGAGGGGTAAGAAGGATGGACAGTGTTAATTTTGTTTCTAGATGAGCAAACACAGTCACATAAATGTTTCAAGGTCTTCCACAAAGTCTCATGGAGAAAAAGGGAAAGACAAGACTAGTATGCTGGATGCTGTGTTGTTTCCTTTACAAAACTGGAGCTCAGAACAGTTACCAAAATATGGTTTTCTCAATCCTGTGAGCAGCATGAATAATCATTAGATCTATAGCTCTTCAGTACACAACATGGACATTGGTTTTTCCCTTCCTACTTCCTCAGAGGATATTGCAAACATGTCTACTTAGGAAAACACACTAAATCAAGATTTTAAAAACAAATAAAAATGCTACCTGCTCTTGACATTACAACAGACGAATATCGCAAGTAATAATTTTTTTCTGATATCTCTATCAATGTATAATGTAAGTTTGCTTCAGTTTTTAGGGAGTGTACTTTCTGACTTGTGTCTCAGTGTAGCAAACTGCACTGAAATGTGGTCCCAAAATAGGTCTATGGCTCAGACACAAGAGAAGATTATTTCTCAGCCTTGCAAATGATTCAAGGGGCACCACGGTGTATAGGAGGCTCTCTACCTTCAACACAAGATATCCAAGTCCTCCTCACAGAGAAACAGCCAATGAATATGTTGTGGAATGACAATAGAAGGGGTAGGAGGAGGAAGAGAGAGAAGTGTAGGAAGGTCAGGTTCAAACAAAGCAATGAATTGTCTCTGCTCTGTGGACAGGGAAAGGACCATCAGTAACCTGCAAGGCAGGTGACCTACAAGAGCAGTGCAGTGGCATATGCAAAGGCCATGATATACATGGGTTTTCAAAATATTTCCAAGTTTATTAGGGAATTTCCTGCTGAATCGGTTCCTTGGTCACACACTGAGGCACCTAGCAAATCCTATTCCTCTGTGCAGAGATCAATAACCTGGACTCCTTAGAATTGAGCAAAGGAGGAAAGACCAAGAACCAGTCACCTGTTCATGACTCTAAAATGCAACAGATAAGATGTATTTCTAGACATCAAAATCCAGAATCTGAATCCAGAGCTCTGTTTCCCAAACGAACCTTATTCTGACATTCTCCATATGCATTATTTCCATGACTTCTAGAGCATCACTTTGAGCATTTAATGTCTTCAACCCTATTGGAATATGAAAGAGGGAAAAAGGGGCATTATGAACTGTTGTTCAACTGGATGAGCCCAATCAAATGATATTATGACAACATAGCAATAATACACTACACTGGTAAATGAAAGTCTTTTTTTACTACACACTGTCATATTGATTATAGTTGAAGAGTTGTAAAATGTACTTCATCTCTACCAACATGTTTTATATTGTACAAAGTGAGAGTAGTGAGCATAGTATTTCACAATTTCTTAACAGTATTCTCATTAGTGCAAAACTTGGAAAGTCTTCATAGAATCATTGGTGCTGCTATATAGTTACTGATGGAAAAAGTGGCTCAGTCCAACTACCTCTCAAGCCCAAATGATACTTAAACTATTGGCTTACATTTTGATTTTTCACAGTGCTATTGTGAATATAAATTCATTGTGTTTTCACAAATACCTTAACACAGAGTTGGGGTAACTAGGTTATTTCAGTATTACAGATGAGGAAACTGGAGGTAATGTTTGAAGGTCATTTACAAATTCACATATAGAAGTAAAGGGGAGAGCCTGGCAGGAACCCAGGGTTAGGACTGTGGGCACCAGAACTGGGTTCAGCTCAAGGAAAGAGGAAAATGCTCATTTCAAAATTGAGATTATCACAAACCCTATCTGCTGTGTGAGTTATCACACATTATGTAAGACAGTTGCTAACAAATAACAGTTTTCTTCCTCTTACTTTATAGAGTCTATGAACTTAACAAAGTCATCTACACCTGGAAACAGACCTTCCAAAAGAGGTAAAAGCAAATAACATCTTTTCATGGTTGCAAATGAGCAGTGTTTTCTGCAAAAATTTCTTCTAATTCCTTGCTATATCTTTTATAGTAAAGTACAAATTTGTTTTAATTTAAAATAGTTCACATTTTAACTTTTATATTAATTAGACTAGTGCCTATGACAAAACCCCCAAAGAGGTCTATGTCCCGAACACAGTAGAATTTAAGGGGAGGGGTGGGGCTCTATTTCACAAAGTCATCCTGGGAAGCAGCCAAGTGACAGGTCTGCCTCCTTCAATGCCAAATTTGTAAGACCACCTTGGGACAGAAGCAGAGCTAATAACTAACACAATTACAGACACAAACACAAATCCATGAAGCTACATGGAAAGGAAGAAAGAGAGTGCAGTGCAGAATGCAGAGGGCCAAGAGAATGCAGAGGAGTCCAGTGAGAGAGAGATATCTCCACCCCAGGCCCAGGGGACAGGGATGATAAAGTACTGACCTACAGGTCACGTGAATACAAAAGACACATCATGGGGGACTGAGGGAGGGACAAGCTAGCCCTGGGTTTTCAGAGCTTCCCAACTTTTTCCTGAGTTCCTTGTCACACACTGAGACCTTCAAGGAACATTTGCTCCTTCTGCAGTGAGAAGTCCTGAAGGGTCTTCAGGGTTCAGTGCACAGGAGAAGCACCCAGAATCTGGGAGCTCTGCAGTGAGAAGTGGTGCTGACCAGCAGGGTAAGGGTCACCATGGCTGGGCTCCAGGACAGCAGGAGCCTGAGGTCAGGGCTCCTGTTCCTCTGAGCACACCTCACATGCGGGAGCCCAGTCCTGCCTTGCTCTCATGTGGCCACTGTGAAGACTGCAAAGGACACAAATTAACTAGCAAACAAAATAGTCTCAGACTCATAGATACAGAGGGAAAAATGACAGGTGTCAGATGGGAGGGGGTAAAGGGGCTGGGTGAAAGAAGGGTTTAAGCAGAAAAAAAGAAAAAGAAAGAAAAGAAAAGAGAAAAGAAAAAACTCATACACAGACAAATAAAACAGTATGGCGATTACCAGATGGAAGTAGGGTGGGGAGATGTAGAAGAGAATAAAGGAGGATAAATGGGGATGGCAGGACACATGGCTTGGGGTGGTGAATGCACAGCACGATGTACACGTGATGTATTATAGCATCATGCACCTGAAACTTACATAATTTCATTAACCAATGTCACCCCAACCAATTCAATAACAAATGAAAGTAAATAAAACCTGCAAAGAAAGAAATCACTTAAGTTCAGGCTTAACAAGATGGCTCTGGCAGGACAGCAGTGCCTCCTTACTGACTACATGCTCAGAGACATCATCCCCCAAGTACTGGACCACATAGAGATGGTCACGCACTCAGCACCTGATCTGTACAGGACAGAGACAGCTGGACAGTCAGTTATTGCTCAATTTTGTCACAAGCCTGTTCATATTTCAACAGACTCTAGTTAATTTTTAGTTATGGACACAAGGAAAAGTTTTTGTGACTTTAAAAGGTTATGACTATTACGTTCCCTTTATAGCTTTTGACAGATGACCCCCAACATGACATTGGCCTATATAGTGATGTTTGAACATGGTTTGCCAAAAAGGACATCTGTTTATGTTTACAACAACCTCAAAGTTTGGCCAGATAACAGTTGCTCCCCCATTTCACTGTTTGGGAGCCGTCATTTTGCTCTCTGTACCTATGAGGTTTTCAAGATCTTTACACAATCACAGGGAGAGTTACCTTTATTCAAAACCTCTGAAGCCACACATAAAATAATAATGTTTTACTATTTTAGAAGTGCACTGGGATTTATATCCTGTATGTTACAAAAGACCCCAACAGTGCCAGGGGTAAAATCTTATTCTCAAATACATTAATGTTTCTGCAACAAATTGTGTGAATTCAAACCAAGTGTGATAAGTTAAAGATTCTACATGGACTCATGGCAACTAAGTCCAGCTTCCCTGCCAAGAGACTTTGCTATAAACCTGTAAAAAAATTATTGGTTTTCAAGACTTTTTGATTCTGCCTATGAGCTAAGGGTTGTGAGTCTTTGGTTCATTTTGTAGCAATCTCATTCCTTCAGATGAGACAGAGACAGAAATGATCATCACCACATCTTTATAATCCAAATCCTTCAAAAATGTCAAGAGTCATAAGATTTACCATTCTTCTATTTTATTTTATTTTAATTATTGTTCAAGTACCAGTTTCTGTCCTTTACTCCCATCCCAGCCCATCCACCCATCCTTCCCCACCTACCGTTTTCAACCCCCTAGTCTTTGGCCATGTGTCCTTTATATTTGTTTCTGTAAACACTTCCCATTCCCCCTGAAATTCCCCGGAAATTCCCTCCCCTCTCTCCTCTGGTCACTGTCAGCCTGTCCTCTATTTCAGTGTCTTTGGCTATATTTTGCTTGTTTGTTTGTTTTGTTGTTTAGGTTCCTGTTAAAGGTGAGATCATATGGTATTTGTCTTTCACTGCCTGGCTTATTTCACTTAGCATAATGCTCTCCAGCTCCATCCAAGCTGTTGCGAAGGGTAGGAGCTCCTTCTTTCTTTCTGCTGCATAGAATTCCCTTGTGTAAATGTACCATAGTATTTTTGATCCATTCATTTACTGATGGGCACCTAGGTTGCTTCCAGCACTTGGCTATTGTAAATTGTGCTGCTATGAACATTGGGTTGCATAAATTCTTTTGGATTGGTGTTTCAGGGTTCTTAGGATATAGTCCCGGCAGTGGAATTGCTGGGTCAAAAGGTAGATTCATATTTAGTTTTCTGAGGAAGTTCCATATTGTTTTCCATAGTGGTTGTATGAGTCTGCAGTCCCACCAACAGTGCACTAGGGTCCCCTTTTCTCCACAACCTCTCCAGCACTTGTTGTTTGTTGTTTATGATGGCCATTCTGACGGGTGTGAAGTGGTATCTCATTGTGGCTTTAATTTGCATCTCTCTGATAGCTAGCGATATTGAACATCTTTTCATGTGTCTCTGGATCCTCTGTGCGTCCTCCTTGGAGAAGTGTCTATTCAAGTTTTTTGCCGACTTTTTAATTGGATTCCTTGTCTTCTTAGAGTGGAGTCTTGTAAGTTCTTTATATATTTTGGAGATTAAACCCTTGTCTGAGGTATCATTGGCAAATATGTTCTCCCATACAGTTGGTTCTCTTTTTATTTTAATACTGTTTTCTTTAGCAGTGCAGAAGCTTTTTATTTTGATGAGATCCCATTTGTTTATTCTTTCCTTTATGTCTCTTGCTCTAGGGGACATGTCAGTAAAAATGTTTCTGCGTGAAATGTCTGAGATTTTCCTGCCTATGTTTTCCCCTAGGACTTTAATGGTGTCACAGTTTATATTTAAATCTTTCATCCACCTTGAATTTATTTTTGTATATGGTGTAAGTTTGATGCTCAAGTTTCAATTTTTTGCACGTAGCTGTCCAGTTCTCCCCATACCATTTCTTGAAGAGGCTATTTTTACTCCATTTTATGTTGCTACCCCTTTTGTCAAATATTAATTGACCATAGAGACTTGAGTTTATTTCTGGGATCTCTGTTCTGTTCCATTGGTCCATGTGCCTGTTTCTATGCCAGTACCAGGCTGTTTCAATTACACTGGCCTTGTAATACAGTTTAGTATCAGGTATTGTGATCCCTCCTACTTTCTTCTTTTTTCTCAAAATTGCAGCCGCTATTCGGGGTCATTTATGGTTCCATATAAATTTTTGAAGTGTTTGTTCTGTGTCTGTGAAATATGCCATTGGTACTTTAATAGACATTGCATTGAATGTGTAAATTGCTTTGGGTAATATGGACATTTTGATGATGGTTAATTCTCCCAATCCATGAATACAGTATATGCTTCCATTTGTTTGTGTCTTCCTTGGTTTCTTTCCTCAGTGTTATGTCGTTTTCTGAATACAGGTCTTTTACCTCTTTGGTTAGGTTTATTCCTAGGTATTTTATTTTTCTTTTTGCTATTTCAAGTGGGATTTTTTTCTTGATTTCTGCTTCTGCTGTTTCATTGTTGCTGTACAAAAATGCCTTTGATTTCTGGATAGTGCCTTTGTATCCCGCTGTTTTGCCAAATTCATTTATTAGGTCAAGCAGTTTCCTGGCTGAGTCTATAGGATTTTCTATGTACTCTATCATGTCATCAGCAGACAGTGACAGTTTTGTTTCCTCCTTTCCGATTTGGATGCCTTTTATTTCTTTTTCTTGTCTGATCACTGTGGCTAAAAGTTCCAACACTATATTGAATAGAAGTGGTGAAAGTGGACAACCTTGTCTTGTCCCTGATCCAGTGGAAAAGATTTCAGTTTTTGCCCATTGAGTATGATGTTGGCTGTAGGTCTCTCATAGATGGCCTTTATCATGTTGAGGAATGCTCCCTCTATTCCCACTTTGCTGAGTGTTATTATCATGAATGGGTGCTGTACCTTATCAAATGCTCTTTCTGCATCTTTTGATATGATCATGTGATTTTTGTCTTTGCTTTTGTTTATGTGATGTATTACATTTACTGATGTTTGAATATTGAACCATCCTGGCATCTCTGGGATGAATCCGACTTGGTCGTGGTTTATGATCTTTTTAATGTATTGTTGGATGTGGTTTGTCAATATTTTGTTGAGGATTTTAGCATCTATGTTCATCAGCGATGTCGGCCCAAAGTTTTCTTTCTTTGCTGTGTCTTTATAGATTTACCACTCTTTTAGTTATAGAATATTAGCTGTGTTTTCCTTTGCGTCCAAACCTTGTGGACATTTAAAAAATACCTATTTAGGGAATAGGCAATCAGAAAAAACCTAAGAGCAAAGATAACTAATAGCTTTCTTTGTTACAAAAGCTTTATTCAAGTATTCCTGGTTTTTTTCCTTTAAATAAAAAATAGTAATTTGTTGGGATTTAAGATGATACACAAATATTATGCATTTGGAGGACTGCTGACTGGTATAAAAGGTCAATGGTACAAGTGCAGCACAAGTGCATTTGTCTGCAAATAAAAGGACAACTGGGTGACACCAATATACTTGATAGGCCTGCCTTTTGGGGACCAAGCTGAGGGAGCACTGACATCTCACAAAAACCTTGAGACCTGGACAGGATGGAATACCTGTTACAATCCCTGCATAAGCTGAAGTGCAGAAGCATTTAAGGTATATTTCAAAGTCATGTTGAGAAATTAAACAAAGACCCAGGGCCCATTCCAGACACTTATTTCTCAAGAAATCAGACATCTTTATACTCATATACTAAGGTCTTCTGTGGCATGAACCATCCTAAGACCTGGAGCTTTCATTTGTTCATTTCTCTTTTCTCACCACCATCTGTTATTTTCTAGGTTTCATGGATCTTGGAAACAACTCTGCTTTACAAAACCCCAAGAAAAAAAGAAGTAAGAGTGAATAAAACTTTACTTACTTTTAATGTGAGAAATTAGTTTTAAACACCAGAGTTTCATCATTATTATTATTTACAATATTGTATTAGGCAGAATAATGTCTCCTCAAAGATGTTTATGTCCTAAACCCTGGAACCTGTAATCCATTATCTCAAATGGCCAGTGAACTTTACAAATGTGATTAAACTAGGGAGCTTGAAATGGGGGAGATTTCCCTGGATTACCTGGATGATGCCAATATACTCAATAGCCCTTAGAAAATGAAGAGCCTTTCTTGGCTGTGGGGAGAGGAAGAAGTGACTATGGAGGAAC
Source organism: Phyllostomus hastatus (assembly GCF_019186645.2). Taxonomy (NCBI): domain Eukaryota; kingdom Metazoa; phylum Chordata; class Mammalia; order Chiroptera; family Phyllostomidae; genus Phyllostomus; species Phyllostomus hastatus. The sequence continues at coordinate 27,809 of NW_025333667.1, forward strand.
AGTCACAGTGGGTCAATACCTCTGGCTCTGCAGATGGAGGAGGGACTAGGGAATGTGGGTGACCTTAAGAAGCTGGAAAAATCAAGGAAGCAGATTATACCCTACAGCCCCCAGAAAGCAATGAAGGTCTGATAAAAACTTGATTTTATTCCAGTGAGTTATTGCCAGACTTCTTATTGACATTAATTATAAACTGATAAGTTTGTGTTGTTTTAACCCATTATTTGTAGTAAATTGTTATGACAGAAATATAGAAATAATACAGACTTTGGCTCTTATAAGTGCCTTATGGCTATAAAACAATCCTAAAAATCCATCAGTGTCTTTGTGCAGTGAGCAGTGGCTAGAAGAATTTAAGTAGAAAGATTTTTTAAAAGCCTAGATGGCCTTGAGGAATTTGTTCTTAGAAATGTGGTTGCTGAAGACCTAGAGAGGACTCAGAAGGAGAGAAGAATATGGGAAAGAAAACCTGTGCTGTCTCAGAGAAACTGTAAATCATCCTGAACAGGGAGGTTACTGGTGTGACTGGTGAGGGTATGAAGGAAATGAAGAACATGTGCTTGGGAACGGTAAGAAAAAGATCCTTTTTACAAAATGGCTGAAAGCGTAGGGAAACCCTGATCTGCACATATGTGGAAAGCAGAACTTTGTAGAGATTTCTAGGTGATAAGAATGCAGCAGTTTTCTTTTTGCTGCTTATAATAAAATGTGAGAGGAAAGAGATAAACTGAAGGGGAGAACTGCTTTTTAAAACAATAAAGGAATCAGGACTTGATGACTTGGGTTCTTCTTAGCTTACTCAGGTTGCAAAAGATGCTAAAGCTGAAATTCACTGTCAGGTAAGTGTGCTCTGCAGAATGACCAAGAATGTGGCTTAATGACTATTTGCTGGAACCTCAGAAGTAAGGAAAAGTCAGAGGATTCAGTCACAGGAAAATTCTGTGATGAGACTGTGTGTGTGATTTACAGATCCTCTCAGCCATCCCAGCAGAAGCCAAAAATTGGCATGTGATTACGTAGGGAGGATCCGTGCAGGAGCCTTTGTTAATGGACCAAATCCCCATGACATACCTGGGAGACCTATTCAATGCTTGAGAATTTTATACCAACAGAAACAGAGCCGTCCATGTGCAAACCCCAGAATCTGCAATCTGTTTCTCTTTTTTTTACTTTATTTTTTATTGTTGACACTATTACAGATGTCCCCATTTCCTACCCTTAGGCACCGCCACCCAGCCCCCATCCTCTTTCCCTCTGGCCTTCACCACACTGTTGTGCGTGTCTATGTGTTATGCATATGTGTTCCTTAGGTAATCCCTTCCCCTTCTTTCACCCAGTCCCCTTAACCTCCCTTGACAGCTATCCCCTCTGACAGCTATCAGATTGGTATCTGATATCCAGTTTGAGCTCCTTAATTTTTGCACATGACATTAAGTAAGGTCTTTGGGGGATGGCATATAGATATTCCATTGTCCCTGTACCATTTACTGAAGATTATCCTTTTACATTGAATCAATTGCTTTGACATTTTGGCTTATGGCCAAAAGTCATTTGCCCATCCAAGTAGGATGTATTTCTCTACTTCTTTTTCTGTTCTATTTTCCAATGTGTCTATCTTTAGGTCAATATTCTATTTTCTGGATTACTACAGCTTTATGATAAGTCCTAAAATTATATACTAAGACCTATAATTTTGTTTCTCTTTTTCAAAATGGTTTTAGCTATATTAGGCCCTGTGTATTTGGAAGCTTCTTCTTTTTCCTTTAGTTTAGCCACTTTGAAGATCACATCATTGCCCAAGGTGCCTGCTGAATGCAGCCACCTAGACATGCTCTAGGCCATCCAAAGGAGAAATGGGGAAGAGCAAAATATACTTTCCTTCAGAGATCTGCCCCTTTTGTGAGAAGCTTTCCTAGACTTCCCCACCTCCCACATCTCACTCATCAAATCTGAAACAGGTGGTCCTGCCAGCTATTAGTGAAGTTATGGACTATGGTATTTTGTCTGGACTGTGACATCTCCAAGAAGACACATGTTCTCTTAGTAAATTAGGAACTAAAAATGCACAGCTGGAATACAGTATGAAGAATTGACTCTTTCAGCTCTTAAAAGTCTGTTGAAAGTTCCTTTGGAATCTAATTGTGTGATCCATATTTATAAATGTTTTCTGTCTCTTTCAAAGTATGCACATTGGAACTATTTTGGTGATCTGGCTCCTCCCCATATACATTCTCTTCCTGAAGCACAACTTGGTTGTTTAAATCCCCTGGATGCATAGGAAATTAGGGTGTATGCATTCCATCCTGTCATATAGGGATGTATTACATGCCCCGACTTGACTGTGTATTTGACAATTCCTCCTTGTTCTGTTTTTTTACTGGAAATACTTTGAGGCTATTCATGACTGTTATTACTTAGGTGGATTTCTTCTTTTAAAATTACAGAGTGTTCCTGTATATCGTACTTAATGCTTTTTGCTTTCAAATGTTTATTCAGGGTGCTAATATTGTCACATTAACTTTTATGTTTTATGTTTTTTACTGCCTTTTCATTAAGTCCCCCTATGCAGTTTATGTTATGCCTCATAATGACACTCTGCCTCTTGCAACCTTCTCTGATAAATCTGATCTTTTAATATGATTTTATTATTATTAGATTCCTGATATATGTGGACTTATGTATTCTATATTCTTGTTAACCATTTCTGTTGGGTGTTTTTATGTTTTTTTCCTCATCCTGATTGATTGAGATAGAATTCCATATTTCACCATTTGTCTCTTCTGGTTTGGAAATTGGAGATAAAATTTCTGCCATCTCTCCAACTATGCCCTAATCTCAAAAGATGTCAAGGATCTCAGCATGAATATTCTCAAACTGAACCTTTAATCTCCATGATTGTTGTTTAACATTTTGTTACTTCTTTTTCAAACTATGAATTTTGAAACTATTACCATTTTGTAGTCAATATTTCTGCAAAACAATTTTTCATCATTTTATACACTTATCATTGTTTCTTTCCTTTGGTTTTACTTTGTGTCTAGTGGAATTAATACCTAGTTGTTGTAGTAGGTTGTCTATGTGGCAAACCTGCCAGTGTTGTACATGCAAAGTTGCCTTCGATTTGAAAGAATTTTTAAATAGAAAGATCTTCTCAGTATGCCAATATGGTTACTGGTTGTCTTTCAGGATCTATTGCATGGGTGATGATTTCTTTTTTGTAGTTTAACTGTCATTTTTTTCTTAATAGTGTCTTTTTTTGCCAAAATCTTATTTTCCAACTATCAAGTTGTAAAAATTTTAAAACCACTTAAAACTTAAAATATTGTACCATAAACATCAAAATACTTTCCCATTAATGCAAAATTAACACTCACTATTCTGGCTTTATCACATTTCTGTCCATCCATCCATGTCCCTATCCATCCTCAGGTTTGAAACATTTCCATCTTGCAGGCATCAGTACATTTCTCTCCAATCCCTTCAGCATGCAGAGTATTAACTAGACTGCAATATTTGTTTGCAGTGTGTTTCTTTGTCTCTGGACATGAAGTTTATCATTTATAATAAGATGCACAAATACTAAGAGTTATGAATAAAGTATTCTCTTGTAAAATCCAATCTTTATGAAGATGCAGAACATGACCATCACCCTGAAACATAAGGAGCTCTCCCCTGGGGAGAGGAGGGTCAATGGACTATCCTAAAATATCTCAGGGGTGAGGTGATCTCTATTTTATATTGATCAGGTAACAACATTAACATTAACTTGCAACACAGTTTCTTAATCAAAATTCCTTGAAAAGATACCCTGAGGAACCTGGAAATGCCACAGAAAATTGCCTCCCAATAAGCTCACCCCACATAGCAGAGTCTGGCAGTGTCCCCAGGAGGACACCACTCCACCAGCCACTCTGATTAATATCACCACCAAGGGGGGCTGAGTCCCCATCCATTCATTTGTTTCCTGCAGCATTTACCAAGTTTCTTCTACTGCAAGTGCTTTAGGATCCTGTGATCACCCCTATGGTGCAAGTCACCATGTTTGTATGAGACAGACAAGTGAACACAGTGCCCTCAAAGGGAAGTATTCACCACTGTCGAGGTCTGTGAGGATGTGTATATACATCAGCTAGGAGGTGGGGGGACAGGCATGTTCTCCAGTCTGGGCCACTGGCCAGCTATAGGTCTTATGAGTTGTGCTTCTGTTCATTGTTTCTAGTTTTTAATGGGGCAAGATGGGGGCAAGGTCACTACCTAAGAACCGTCTATCCAATCTGCCTCTTATGTCCATGACACCATCCAGCTCACATTTGTTCTTTTCACAACCCTCCACCAAATGACTAAGAATCTATGTGGGGCACATTGCCCAGAGACATTCTTCATGGGATTTCAGATGCTGGCACCAGCCCCTGTTTCCTTGGATCAGGTGCTGAGTGGCAGACTCAGCATCCCTGTGGTGAAAGACCTGGACCAGGTTGTTTCATTCTCTAAGGAGGACTCAGGGAGCTCTGAATGACAGATATCATTAAGGCCTCCCTACCTCCCCTACCTTCCTAGATGTTTCCTCTTCAGGTGCCTGGCGTCTTTGCTCTTCCTTCACTGTTACAAAACCTGTGTGTACTATTCCACTGGCTCCAGCTTTATCTTTCTTTCCATAATCTCCTGCTCTCACTCAGATTTTACATCCAGAAGGGTCACACATAAAAAGGGCAAAAACATTTACAAAAATAAACATGACAAAAATTAAATCTGAATCATCTGGGCACTCCAAGGACTCCACCTTCCAGGCTGGTTGGGGAAAGAAGGAGGCATCATTGCCAGCAAGGGTCAGAGCAGAATCCACAATTTCCAGAGTTGGTCTCTGTAACACCATTAATCCCCACACTCACTTTTGTCCTGAGCACAATGCAGGAAGAAGATGATCCCTTTCTGCCTTCTTTGGGGACAGCTGCCTTCAGGGACCAAAGAGCCCTAACAGAGAAGTGTGTGGACAAGGGAAGATGGGGTCATAGACTTAGACGATCAGAGCATTGAGTGTAGCTTTTGATAAATGGCACACCATTGTCAGACTACAGCTAGTCTAACTACCCTTGCAATTTGCAGATTGTCTAGAGATTCCTGAGTTCCTCTTTCAGCTTTGGAGAAAGCTGATGTGGGGGAGAAATAATGCAAAGCAGTGAACACAAACAGGAAGCAGACACCATCTCCATTAGGTCACCCCATCACTGTCCTCTCTGCTCCTGAGTCAGAGCTCACACAGGAAGAGGCAGGTACAGTCTGGGACTTTGCCTCCAATGACCCAAGTCCAGAGAAATAGCACAGTTGCAGAGCTCCCTTCTACCAGGACAGCACTGTCACTGTCACATAAGAATCAGGGGGCTGACTGCATGGGGAGCTAAGACAGGTGTCCTGATGCCTGGTGTCTCTGCTAAAGCGTTCTGAGTGTGGGGGGTTTGAGAGGTGAAATCAAGGCAAACGTTCTGTGGGTATGTATGAAAAAATGCCACTGAAAGAAAGGCTCGGAAGCTCTGAAGATGTGTGGAATACAGTTTGCTTAGTACCCCTATGACTTTGTAGAAACAATAACTACATGGTAGGAAGTTCTCTGTGTGCAATTATGAAATGAGACAGAATAAAAATCTTCTCTTTCAGGGTCAAGACAGCACCCAGATGCGTCTGTAAATTTTCGTGCTGAAATACTTCGTGTGGCCTGTGGGGAGATGAGGGGGCTGTTAATTAAGAGAAAATTGGAACGAGGTAGGTTTCCAGGTTTACTTTAATTTGCAACCTTTCTGTGAAGGAATCACATGAAATAATGGAATGACCCATGTGAATCTCCTGTCATCAAAGGAATTGAGGTCCCACTGTGGCTTGAAAGAAAAAAAGAAGGATCCCTAAGATGATATTTTTACACTGTAAGCAGTGCTGCATAGCAAGTGCTCACTCCCCATGTGCAAGTGCCCATGAGGATGCCCAAAGAAACAAAGAGAAGTACAGGAATGTCTGTCTCTGGGTGGAAAATACTGCATTTTCTACTTTGAATCAGATATGACAGCGAAGAGGCCCTCAGCCTCCACGTTCACATCCTGTATCCCATCTGGGTAATCACCACCAGGACAGGGTGTTGGATGTAGTGAGGAGATCACAGAGTTTAGAGTCAGAAAACCTGATCCCAGCCTCAGCCCTGCTGAGAGTGACAGTGTGAAGACTGGGACCTTCCTGAGCCTGAAACTTTCCACCTAAGAAATGGATAATAATTACAAACATGCCTCCTGCTCTGACTTTGAGAGTTCTTTTATATATGAATATAAAGTGTGTTGTGATTTTAACATTATAAAGCTTAAAGCTTTTTGTCTATATGATGAACTTCATATCAGATTACTAAGATTTTATCTATTTATTTTTACAGAGAAGGGAAGGGAAGGAGAAAGAGAGGGAGAGAAACCCCTATGTTCTGATGTGTAGATCAGCCTGTGTAAGCATTTTATCTCAATTGACTCACATAACATCTGCCTTTCTGTCACTGGTTCCTTCACTTAGCATGCAGTTTTCAAGGTTCACACATACAGTGGCATGTTTTATAAGTCATTCTTTTTATTGTCCTATGTGAGCCATAATATGGATATGCAATATTGCATTTAGCCTTCAGTTAGGGTTTTCTCATTCTTTGGCTATCATGAATAATAATAACCCTTTATGTAAAGTTATTTTGTGAATATATTTTTAAGATGCTTTTTAGTATATGCCCTGGAGTGGAATTGCAGGATTACCTGGTAATTCTATGTTTTTCTTATTGAGAAAAAGACAGACTATTTTTCAAAGTATTGCACCAGTTTAATTCTCATCAGCAAAATCTGAGGGTTCCAATTTCTCTGCATTCTCACCAACATTTGTTATTGTCTGTCTTTTTTGTAGTGGCCACCCTAGTGCTTAGACTCTAGAATTTGATTGTGGTTTAATTTCCTTTTATCTAATGATAATGTTGTTAAGTATATGATGATCTTTCACATATCAGTTAAATTTTCTACTGATTAATATTTCACAATTATTTTAGTATCAGCTACCCATGATTTCAAGGATGGAAAAATATCTGCTCAACAATGACAGTAAACTCAGAGAAAATTGTTGTAACACAGGACGTGGATGTTGCCTTAGTGCCATTGTGAGCTGCAGGGCCCCCACTTGAGGTTTTAATTCAAAGCAGCAAATCTTCTTGGAGGGAACTTATAAGCTAGGATTCTAGGTTCTGAAGTATGGAAGGGGAGGCCAGATGCTCCTGCTATTGATCTTGAACCCAGATGGGTGACATCAGATCCAAAGAGGTGGGAGGCCAACCTCTGAGCACTGAGGACAAAGAGGGGTCAGCATCAATGTACCCTGGTCTTACAGGAGCCACAAGGAAGTGCATAAGAACTGAAGATGGAAACTGGTTCACTCCCAGGGAATTTGAAGTCAGAGGAGGCTACCAAGCATGTAACTGGAAGACCAGCCTGACCTGCAGTGGAAAAACCCTAAAAAAGCTGATAAAGGTATTTCAGTAACAGGGGCAGAAGGTATGACTTCCTTTGCTGTCATCAAAGATGAGGTCAGTATTCAATACCCAGTATGTGCTGAGTTGTGGCTGGAGCCTTGAGGCCAAGACTTTATCCTTTTCAGAGGAAGAGGTGCCCCACACTCACACCTCAGTACCAGAGAACCCATCCATTTGTCAAAGGGGCTCTGTCAGGGTGACTGCAGGGGCTTGGAGGAAGGAAAGGTCATTTTGACCTAGGTGCTTGCAGACAACTTTCGGCACTAAAAGAAAGAAGACTGTGTATAGTCAAACAACTCCAGAGAAAGAGTGGTATAAAACCAGAACCACAGTTACCGTGACTCCATGAGCTGAGGTAGATGGATTGTGTGTGACACAGCATAATCCATCAATTGGGGTTGTTTGCAGAGGGATTTAATGTCAAGCTAAAGAGTTTGAACTAGTAACATAGACAGTGCAGAACCACAGAGTCTCCTGAGCTATGAAATGACATATTTAAAACAGTATTTCAGACAATGCGGGAACTTGAACTGAATTCAGTGTCTTTCAGCCCAGGAAACATATAGTCAACCTTCAAGGCTCAGCTCACATGTAACTCTTGTCTGAATGTTCCCTGACTGACCCTGCCTGGTCACTCCTTCCCTGGGTCCCCTGAACTCTCAAGTGAGGCCCTTCTCACACTGTCTTATTCTTATCCTTCCACCCATTCCCTTTGTTTCTCTAGACCCCCATAGGGTTTGCCCTTTATGTGCCCATCATTGTCCAGAGGGTGTGACACCCTGTAGGTGTGGGACACATGCATTCAGTTAAATAGCCCTGGTGTGAGCAGGCAGGTCTGAGTGGCACTGGTGGGAATGGAGAGGGGGTGAGAGGTGCCTAAGAGATTGTGAAGGAAAACCTCTGAAAAGTTATTTTAAAATGCACAAAAGAAAGGGAAGAAATTTTCCAAAGATGTATTTCTGGGTTCTGTGGATGGATCTAGAAGAACAGGTGAGGAGAGGGAGATGGTTCCTCAGTTAGACACCCGGGCTTTGAGATGACAGTTGGTCATTTGTGTAGAAATATTTATAAGGAGGTGGGAATGCCAGACTCACAAAACTTAAACACAGGCTAAGCATCAACTTGGATCTTTTTTCTTTCAGGATAAACATATCCGTTCACCTCCCATTACACGTGAAAGCAAAAAAACGGTGATTATTACTTTATACTAGTTCTTATTCATAACTGATTTTATATGTACTGCATCATTTTTATGGTTTCTCAGTTGCATAATAACTTTGTTTCTTTTTCTCCTCTCCTATGTCTTTATTTATGTACCTGTGCATGTATGTATATAATGTATGTATGTATGTATTTTGCCCGCCTTCAGAATTGCTCCATTGAACATTAGGTGGTATCCAAGGTTATCCTGAATTGTAAACCATTTCAGAGGGGGATGATAAGGAGCCATCAAACCAGATCTCATAGCTGAGTGTTAGCTATAGATGCAGCTGCTGTAAAGTTGTTACAGTTGTAAAAGCAAACATGATTCTGGAATACATGAAAACCTTCCTTAATAAGGTCATAGGGTTATCTTCAAGTCCCTCCCAGATTTTTCTGATAAAGGTTACTATTTTCTAACTTTAATGAAATTTAATGAAGAAAACGTTTGCTCCCCATCATCCAGATGAACCTGTCTGGTGGATCATCTATCTTGGGACACATATGAAACCATGTACTACTTCATGAGACAGGAAGCTAAGAGCATATTTCTTCTCTGATTACTTGTATACTCTTTTATCCTTCAATAAAACATACATACAGACAAACAAAATTCCTTCTGAAGCAGAAAATATTGCCACATGTGTCATGAGGATGGTGCTGTTGGGGAGGGACCCTTGGGAGATAGATGTAGCTTAAGTGAGGGACAGACCTGGAAAATTGTTTACTTTGATGCCCTCCTTTGGCTCCACCTCAGGGTCTGTGCAAACTGATTTCTCCTTCTGTGGATGAAGGCTACGGAGGCAACAAACACATATGTAATATGAATGCAGATCCAGGACAAAGTGGTAGTTTTTACAACAGTGGGTATGAATGAGAACTTGAGAAGCGGGGGAAGGTGCGAGGTGCCATTCTCACACACTACAGGTAGAAATGGCCCCCCAGGACATTCAGAGAATTCTACATCAGCTTACACAGAGCTGGCCACTGGGACTTCATCTAGCACTGGGAATGTGAGACCCAGGCCTTTACACTACCTGATGTTCGGGGTCTTTTAAAAACCCAGACATTGGGACATTTCACCCACTGGGTTTAGTAAAGAGAAATTACTGTGGACCTAGTCAGTGAACACTGTAAAGTTTCCATCATTCTCCATGTGCCTAGAGTTACTTTATCTGGATTACCTGAAGGAGCTAGCAACTTCCTACCCACAGGTTCTATCATTATATGTGGGTGCAACACTTTGTACCAACCAGGTTCAATTTTCTGTATATTTTGTGTCTTTTCATCAAGAACCAAAGTGACTCAGATTGGCAGATCTCAGGATGCATTACTACCTTGGTGGATCATCTGTATCTCCCACAACTTCTCTTGTTGATGGAGCCCCTGGTTCCTGAAAACTTCAGTGTGAATTTTGGCACCACACAACAGCTTCCTGTCACTAGATGAGGTCCACTCATACTTTCTGGTGACAGCTCCTGAGTGTTGTCATGTAATCTGAAATAATCAGCCAGAACAACCATTTATTATATGCTAACATTTGCTAAAAAGATAACAAATGTTCTCTTTTCCTAAGTGAAACCATACTCATTTATTTACTCATTCAACATACAGCTACTGAGTGCATAGAAATGCCCAATGTCCATAAATAATATTGAAATCATATCCCTGAGCTCAAGGATTGTTTCAAATTCAATTATCCACCATGTGACAATAACTATTGGGGATCAGGGACACTAGAGTACTCAAGAGACAGGCTGTGAGTTGACCATTTCTCAGGTCTCTTATCAGAGGATCACACTAGTCTGTGACCTCTCTGCCCTGGGTGGGGATAAAAGCTGAGGCTGCCTGAAGGGAAGGAGGCCAAGTCATTCTACTGAAGGTACAGAAGCACTGCAAGTGTCGTGTGCAGAGCTCAGTTTCCTGTGAAAGGCCAGCCAGGTGCCATCTGGGGATTTGGATGAATGCAGAGGGGTGTGACCTTCTGGAAGAAGAATTGGAGTACAGAGGACCTAGGATTCATTTTATCATTAGGCTGGTGTCCTAGAAGAATTGTAGGAGCTGCTGGACTTCTCTGGGACATGTGCATGGTTCCCAGGACCCTCAAAAAGAGATGGCAATCCAGAGGGTCCTGTCATACTGCCACTAACCAAGAGTCTGTCAGGAGGAGAAGGCAACTGTTCCAGCAAGAGTACCCTGACTCCTGTTAATAATAATGTTTCCCAAGATAGATATTACAGGCCAATTCAACAATGCCTTATAAGATTCCCATGCATTAATAACCACACTGGCTCAGGGCTAAAGCTCAGTTTAGGCTGTACTGGAATCACCTGAAGACCTTTGGAAAATAACATTGCTTTAATCCCACTCTACACAAAGTTTGATTTCACCGTTCTACATTATCACTTGGACACTAGAATTGTTAAACAATCTTCAGATGATTTTCATACACAAGTTACTCATTCTACAATTTAAGGAGAATGCCAGGGCCTAAGCCCTACCCAAATCAATTGATCAGAATATCTGCCACTGGGACCAGGAAATTATTATTTCATATACTCTCCCCAGACAGTTCAAATGTATAGCTGGGCTAACAAAGAGCGAGCCAAAGAAATAAGAGCTGCTCTTGATTAAAATGTATGAGTGCAAGATTTTTAGGCACTTTTTACATTTATTATTTCCTTGTTCTTCTGAGAAGAGGGTCGCCACTTTCTGGAGAGGGTGATGGTAACCTGAGAGTCCCTGCAGTGAGGAGAAGGAAACTGTCCCAGGGCTCCCACGGTGGAGCAGTCTCAGCCCCCACTGCGCATGTGACTCAGGATTCGCCCAGAACACTGAATGGCAGCTCTTGGCAAGATGTCATTTGGCACTTGCACTTTCTCCTATATGGATATAAAACAAATGACCAGACTCTTGATTCTGGGAAATCTTTTCACCCAAAATCCCAGTAAAAGGATCAAAATGATTCTTACTGACTTTTCATCCTTTATTATTTTCTACATTAAGAAAAATAACATAGCTATGTTCCAAACTACTCTGCCCAATGATTTCAAGGAGGACATTTGTGATCTTTGTGTGTTGTTATTAGAGATATAATACAGACTTTGAGAAACAGACCCCTCTTTTATGTGTTAACTTGGAACCATTCTTTAGGGTCTCAGCGTCCCTGTTTGCAGTGGACCCTACAGGGACAATGGATTTAACAACAACAATAACAACAAAAGTTTATATTTTACTGTGAGAAGAAATGGGGATAGATTGGATTTGGGACACAAGCAAGAATAGGGACTCAGAATGGATTCTCAGGTTTGTGCTTGAAGGTGCATGTTTTATGAGATGGAAGCACCAGGAAAGAGCAGGTAGTGGGTTGGGGAAAGAGAACACATTGTGTTTTGACTGGATAAGTTTGGGGTGTGATTTAGGGCCCAGGAGGCGATGCTGGTGAGCGCAGGGAGGTACACAAAGGCAGGAGGCAGGGGGGACATAGGGACACTAGACATAGTGATGTAACTGTGGATTTGAGAGTGATTTAACCATCTGGGACCAACCAAATGGCCAAAAATGGTAACCTGGAGTATCCTTTCTAAATGTTGGAGGAGAAAGACTGAAGGTAACGTCATGCATCAGTGAGTCAAGGGAGTAACCCCAGGAGAAAGACAGCACAGACCATAAGTGTTTGGAGAAAGCAGAAGAGTCTCAATAGAGAAAGGTGGATGCTGTCATTCCTGCCTCCTGCTCTTCAACAGCCGACTTCCCTCCACCCAGCACTCATCAATGGGAGGGCCAGTCCCAAAGCCAATCTCATTTGTGTCACCTCAGATGGTCACAGGAGGGGAGGAATTTCTCCAACAGACCATGGGATAGACAGGATATTTCTACCTGGGAGAGAAGAACCTTCAAGCAGTTCTCAAACTTCTTGATTCTCTCAGAAGGCAGAACCAGGAAAGCAACCACGAGCTTATATAGTTCCTAAAAGTTCATCCTTCATTTGTAAATGCTGGTTTTCCATTTTTTAAGTGGGTTTTGCTTTAATCACCCCCTTCTTCAACCTTCTTTAGGGGGGATGGCAAGTAATAACATCTATCACAGCACAGTTGGATGGACAGGTGTTATTAGTCACACCTACTCCCAAACTGTAAAAGGAGGTCAATGCCAGACATGCAGGCTTTACTGAGATCACTGCCAGAAGCCAAGTGGACAATGAGGGGCTGCAGAGTGTGGGGTGGCCCCCTGGTTTCCATGGGAGGTTGTGGCTGGCTTGTGTCAAAGATTCCCTGGCTCACAGGGAACTGAAACCTGATATTCCAGGATGGGCAGGATCAGTGCTGGTCCCTTGACAAGGAGCATTATTTAGCTGTAGGACCTTATCCAGGGAAATAGAGTGGGGAGAGGAATGTGCAGAAAGGCTGTCTGAGGCCATCTCAGTCTTACCAGATGTCACAGCAGCACCTGACATTGAGCTTTAATATTATTTCTCACACTATTTTCTTCATTAACAAAAAGCTCAGTCACAGGCCAGTTCATTGTCACAGATACACATGCTTGGATAGAATACAGTGTATCTTCATATCTGCTATGCAAATTTATTAGGTTTTAATGAATAATGGACAAATTCTGGATGAAAATATTATCAAATTTTATCTTCTCCAAGTGACATTCAATCTGGTTGAAAGACACATATTGAGACTGGTAAGAAATCCAGGTTCAGTTGATTGTGCATGGGTTGGGAGAGAGCTCCCCACTCTGTTTACAGCACAAAGCACTTGCCCCACTCCCTGGACACTCAGAGATGGAGGCTCCATATCATACATGCCACGCTGAGTCACGGGGCATCTTCCTCGGGCTTCCAGAATCAAAGAGCTCCATCTTCCCTGGCAAGACATGGTCATTTGTGTCCATGACCTTTCCACCCAAAGGCACTGTCACAGGGCCAGAGGCCCTCCAGGCCCACAATCCATAGTGCAGAAACCCCCACCAGGCCCTTCAACTCAGGGGGAGCCTACAGCCAAGAAAACGGGACATTTATTCCACCTTATTGATATCCCAACATACCACCTTTCCATGATTCAGTTCAGGCATTGTGTGTAGGCATAAGGATTTATCACTTTGTTTCAGAAACTTGATTGTTCTGTAAGGTAATAAGATGATTCAGATTTCCATGAAATCATCCTCTTGTTTTGTTGCCTGTCTTTCTGTGTTAGGATCTCTGGGTTTTTGTTTTGTTTTGTTTTGCTTAATTATTTTATTGCTGTTCAATTACAGTTGTCTGCATTTTCCCCCCACCCAGCCAAACCCATTTCTGTCCCTTTGCTTCCACCCTCCCCCTTGGTTTTGTTCATGTGTCCTTTATAGTAGTGCTTGAAAACCCTTCCCCCCACTGTCCCCTCCCCTGTCCCCTCTGGCTATGTTCTTAATTTCAATGTCTCTGGTTATATTTTGTTTGCTTTTTTTCTTTTTGTTTTGGATCTCTGATTTTATTGGAAAAAGCTTCTCCAGTCTGGTCACACAGGCCCCTCCTTCTGAACTTCACAGCAGACCAAGACTTCCGCTTCTGACACCTCCACTCCATGCTGCCCCTTCACAGCTCCCAGAAACACATGAGAGTCCCTGCAGGCTCACACAAAGACCATGAGTCCTAGATTCCCACAGTGCTTGTCGTCAGGGGCCCATGGGAATGTGGACCTTATTTCACCTTCTAGGAGGAAAACTCAGACAAATGCAATATCTGCCAGGATGGAGGAAAGCTCTTCTACTGTGAAAATTGTCAGAGCTTCTTTCATGGGGACTGTCACCTCCCACCTGTGGACACAAAGAGGTTTGTGAGATGCAGCCCCCTGTCTCCTTTTAGAGACCAATCCTCCCGCCATGCACACTCCCCCTGTGAGGTTCCTCCTTGTTTCCTGATGGGGACAGAGTGGGGCTGGAGGTACAGGGTCCAGCAGTATGATCCTGGGAGCTGTTGAAACAAGCAGGGCAACAAGAGGGTATTGTTCTCTTCTCTCCTTGGGGAGCAGGGACTAGGGACTGGGTCCTTTGCCAACACACTGCTACTGTCCTTTCCAGAACTTTCCCAGCACAGACACCTTTTCATGGGAGTGGTAGTGCCAATTGTTTGTATTCTGGGCTTATTCAGAAAAGGAGGAAAACATGCCTGGTTTCCTCATTTCACTACATTCCAACTGGATGATGAAGGCCTAAGGTCCCCATGGGTTAAGGTCCAGTCTCTGGTGCTCAGGTTGATGGTCAGGGCTCCCTGTGCTCCCAGCAGCTCAGACAAAAATAGGAGAAAGCCCACTACCCACCCTGACTCAGCCTTCCACCCACTCATGCTCTATGGTTACCCTCTATGGGTATCACATGAGAATTCTGGGTACCCCTGAAGATGTCCCCTTCACCCCCAGTCTGTGCCTACTGGCTGTTCCTTAAAGAGAACAGTGGCAGCTGTAGTGATGGTGGTGCTTTCTGGGCTTTGCCCTTTCTCACTTATATCTGACATCTCAGGAATGGTTGGAATTGTACCTTCTGCACAGTAGAAAATTCTTCACAAAGTCTGCAGTTTTATACGGAATCTGAGGTCCTGGTGAAGCAGATGGATCCTGGGAGGAAGGTGGTGAGTTGAGTGTGACCCCAAGCCTTTTCTGTTGTGCTCACATGTAAGAAGTCAGTCAGTCACAGGATGAGGGGGAGGGTGTCAAACGATGCCTCCTCTTCTGAATGTGTCTGAGCCACACTGAAAACTCACCAGAAACTATATGCAGGAAAAAAAAATAGTCATTACCTGTTAGTGTCCAAGAGCAATACCAGTGTGGGGAAACTTCCAGAAGACTGATTGGGCTTGCGTCTCTCAGGGCATGCCTCTGGGCGCATTCTCTCCAAGCTGTTTTTCATTCACTGCTGCCTTCTTTTGCAGAAATGTGAGTTCCTGCTCTTAAAGGTCTATCACCATTTAGAGAGCAACATTTTCCCAAATATTCCACATGGAAATTATGTGAGTAACAACAAAGAAACATCAATACAGACCACCATGATAGTACCTGACCTTGACACGGGCACTTGTGGGATTTATGCTCTGAAGCCGCTGGGAGGGAGAGCATGAGCTACTTTATTGTCACCTTGGATTTCTGCTGGATTGGATGGGAATCCACAGAAGGCATTGAACTCTGTCAAAACTCTCCATTTGATTGCTATTGATATATTTTTCACCAGGTTACAAAGGCTTCTCAATACCTAGGGAAACTTAGGAAGTTGGACATAATCAAGAAGAAACTAATCAAGGACAATTACTGCAAAGTGCAAGATTTTCTGGAGGCCATGAACAAATTTTTTCAGGACCCCAGGGTAAGTGGCTCCCATGCATTCATTGCATTTTCTTTCCATGAGTCTCTCTGCTCTCATTTCCTGGTGCTGGGGATCTTTTAGAGTTTCCCTCAGATTTTAGAATCAGCCAGTATGAGCAAGAGTTCAGGAAGTGAGTGGGCTTTTACATTAAGGATTTCAGCTCACCAAGGAGAGGAACTATGAGTGAGAAGGTGTGCCTGCTTCCAGAACCCCTTGAGAGCTTCAGTAAAGGCAACAGGTGCCCTTTGAAAACAATCACATCCTTCTCCCTCCACACCTACAAAGGGGACTGTATCCTGAAGTCACATTATTCCTCTTACCTCTCCCCATTTATACTTAATGAGACCTCTCAGAAGTCCCAAAATGCAGAGTCTTTTGCAAGTTATTCCCCATATAGCTAACCAGGGTGACTAAAGGGGAATAGAAGTGTCAACATGAAAGGAAAATCACTGGTTGTACTTAGACATCTGTGATGTTTGATTGTTTCTGAGATCTTAGGTTACTTTTCTAACTCTCACTGAAAGAGACAACCCAAACATAAGGAGTAAGAGCCCTCAAGAGTAGTAATGATTTCCCATTTCTGTCTGGTCATCAAGAAGTAATCATGCTGTTAGGAAACAAGTTACTCTTAGCTGTGTGTGTTTTTAAACTTAACCTGGTTAAGAGTTCTGATCATTGTCAATTGCAAGATGTCTAATGACAATGTAAATGAGTATCATTATTTTTGTCTGCTTTTTCTTGTAGCGTGAGAAATTACACTTAAACCAGGAAGAATTTATGGAGAATTTCAAAAAGGTCTTCGCTATTTGGGAAACAAATTAGAACAGTGCACTGGTGCAGTGCATGCTGTTGGCACCCTGAAACATCACACTGCTTTCTGGCACATTTCTTATCCCCCTGCTGCTATGAGGTTGGCTGCTGATGCCACCTCTCCCCAATGTATTGCTTTGGGCCAAATGGAGCCAGATTCACCTGAATGTTATATCTCTGTGGCCTAGGGGGTGGTTCCCACCCCAAGGTTGAACCAACTATGTTCAGTGACTCCATGTCCTCCAGGGACCGAGGCTACAACTGTTGTCCAGCTATGACCATATCCTTGCTTAGCTTTCTCCTCCATGGTATCCTGCATCCCTTATACTCCTCCTTCTGAGAGAATCCTCACAATAAATCACGTATTCAAGACACTTTATCTCAGGCTTTTCTTTTTGGAGCCCACCTTAACATAATGGTTTTAGCAAGCCAACCCTTAGGCATAGAGTACTGAGTTGCGACACTGTTTAGCCAGAAGATTCCAGGCAGAATGTAGATAGTACCTGGGGTGCTCAAGCAGTGTGGTTCCAAAAACATTCACCTTCAGAAACTGAATGTGATAAAGGGGAAGATGTATACTACCTGATACAATTGTCTAGCATTCACAAAAGGAGAAATAGTAACCATAAGAACTGTATAATTTGATGGCTATTTCTAAACACCACTAATGACTTAAATATTGAGTACATGACAGGCCTAAATATATTTATCATTACCTACAGCTAGAAAACAGGCAGTAAGGAAGGCCTAGTATAGCCCCTAAGTTTAAGAATGATAGAACTTCACTGAAGACTGAATTCTAAGCTCAGTGTGGCCTCTTGAGTCAGAGTCAAGGACCTGATAAAGAAAACATGAGGCCCTGAAATTCAGAATGTGGTTTTCTAGGTAGATGCACCTGAACTCTGAACTATAGATCCCTCTTATCCCACAGACTTGCAAAATGGTCCCTTGTCCCTCTTGGTAGAGAACCCTGTCTTACCTCCCATTTAAGACTATACACTGTTCTCTCAGCATAACAAAACTAGGAATATAAGAGATAAGACTGCTAGCTGAACAATTCAGCAGAGCTGCAGGACTAGGAGATTTGTGTGGGCCTGGATCCTGGAAAAGCAATGTTACAAGGTACCACTGATGGGCAGTGGAGGCTACTGATACAGGTACACTCTCCTGGGCCACAGAGATTAATTAGCCTGACCAGTTCCAAAGGCAATGATTCTTGGTGATTCTTAGTGGCTGCTATAAAGCACAGTGCACACTAGATACAGTGAAAGAAGAAATACTAGATTTGCCAGGGCCAACAAAATGGAGTTGGGGCACTCAAAACCCTTAGGAAGATGGCAGGGCTCTACTCTCTGCAACTGAAAACCCCATCCTTCAGGTGACTGTGTCCTCAGGAGGCCTCAGAAACACCACCTTAGTGAGCATAAGGAATGCACTCTTAATAGGGCACCTGCATCCTTAAGATGCTCAGGTGGGACTGTCCTCTGTAGGCTGGAATAATGTAGGAATCATGTACAGAGCTGGATTCCCTCAGAGCAAAGGAAATGATAGGATTCCAGAGTAATTTAAGCTATGTGGCAGTACTAACTTATCAGAGAAAGATGAGTAATCTCCGTAATGAGCAGCAAGCTTAGAATGACAACCAGGGACCATGACCCATAGATGTCTAAGGAAATAGCTCACAGAAGATGGTATTCTCACAGGCAAGACAGAGCAGCCAATAGGATATTGCTTCATATATTTCACAAAAATATATTTTTAAAAGATGGTCAGATGGTTCAGGTGCTACCTGAAAGAAAAGACAACATTCCTTGCCTCCTTTCCAGACCTCAGCCAATCCTTGCTCCAGAAGCTATTGTTGGAAATGAGGGCAGTTTTTATCAGAAAGGAGGATGCAAATGTACACAGTAGTAATTCCCTGAGTTCTTCACCAAAGGGGCCTATGGCCATTCATTCAAGCCACCATATTCAAAACAAAGAAAATATATAGAAATTTTAAGGGTTATTAATACAATATCTCAGTTCACATTTGGGGACCCAAAACACCACCTGTTAGAGTACACTTCTGAAGGTAAGGTAAGGTCCACCTAACACTGAGTCCACTCGATCCATGCAGCCAGTGAAATCTGTGTCTTTGGAAGAGAGGGCAGGTGGACAGATAGGCATGGGGACCGTGGCTGACTGAGGACAACACCAAGAATACTGCAGAGTGGCCCATGCTGTCTAAGAGGACAAACAGGACAGTCCCAGGCCAGTCATAGGGACCACAGACCCTGGCACTTTTTCAATGGAACAGCATGTCTGTGGCCCAGTTTCC
This sequence comes from Phyllostomus hastatus, assembly GCF_019186645.2. Taxonomy (NCBI): domain Eukaryota; kingdom Metazoa; phylum Chordata; class Mammalia; order Chiroptera; family Phyllostomidae; genus Phyllostomus; species Phyllostomus hastatus. The sequence goes on from NW_025333667.1 coordinate 47,005, forward strand.
CTGTGTTATAGAGAAAAGGGCTGAATTTGTCATCATGCTAGAAGGGAGAGTGTCTACCCCACCCCACTGGACAGCCAACAACAAGGAAGGCCACTAAGTTGTCATACTTGTCTGTCCCGTTTACCTACTCTCAGATGTGGGCTGTTTGCTGGGGAGCTCAGCTGTGGTCTTACCTGGAGAACGTGGGGTTGTGGAGGGATCTACAGCTCCTGAGGCCATCCCAGAGAGGCCCCTCTCAGCGTCAGCTCACACACTGCTCTGCTTTGCTGGACAGAAGTGCCCTTTGTTGAGGAGACCCGATATTCTCCAATGGTCTCTGTGCACAGTGGGGAGGGGGGAGATCTCCCAGCAAGGCTTCACAAGGGCCCACATCAGAGTTCAGGGACTGCATAAATAAACCATTAAAAAAAACAGATTTGATACCATCATTCAATCTCTTCCTTTACCAAAAAGCAAATATTCTTAGTCTTCTTGGCAACAACATACATTCCTCATCATTCTAGGTGGCTTGTAAAGTATTACCTCCAACTGAAATGTTAGGATAAACCCTGTTTTTGCTGCAGCCATATTGTTTGCTGTGTTATCTTATTTATAAAGGAGCCCACTCTAATGGGCATGTGTTTCTGCTCCCATGTACAGAAGTACAAAGTGTATCTACCCTGGCTTGTGGGTCGCCTAACAAATATGTGCCTCTGATGCTCCACACTCCACTCCCTTCCTCGGTGCGCAGGGGCTCAGAGGCACTGGACCCACTGGGCTTCTCCAGAAGTCAGAAGAAGGCTGGGCCTGGGACTGTGCAGGGTGGTCTGCTGCTTATGAGTAGGGATGAGACTTCTGCTTCTGATCTGTAGGAGTGACTTCCTACTAACCCAGCCAATTGAAGAAAACAGCTAGAAACTCTAGGCAATAATCGGAGAACAACCTTGGCTTGTTGGCCCAGTGGACTGAGTGCTGGCCTGTGACCAAAGGGTCATCTGTTCAAATCCCAGTTAGGGCACATGCCAGGGTTTCAGGCCAGTTCCCTAGTCAGGGGCACATAAGAGGCAACCACACAGTGATATTTCTCTCCCTCTCTCTCCTTCTCTTCCCCTCTCTCTAAAAACAAATTAAATCATTAAAAATATAATGAGGAAACAATGCTTAAAATGTTGGAAGAATGAACAAAGACAGGACAATTCTGCAGAGAAGTCAAATCTCACATGCAGCCCACACTTGATGTTTCCAGGTTACTATCACCGGGCTCTGAGAGCAGCCACAGGCTTGTGTGGGGGTCAATCCTTTGGTAGGAAGCCACTTTCCTCACAGTCAGCAAAGTCAGGCAGCCAGAGTTTTTAGTGGGGGAAGAGGGTAATCTCAGAAAAAAGGACCATCACAGAGAAACCTCAAATTTTATTTATAAACTCTCCCCAAGTCACCAAACATAAGTTCCCAACCAACTGAAGGCACAAAGATGAGAGAGATGAAGATCAACACACAAATGTCTTCCTGGGAAAAGGTGGATCAGGGGTTCCAGCTTCGATGTGTGCCAGATAACCCCTAAATCTGAACCCTAGGGTTGGATTTATCCACAAGGCCTCAGGCTGCTACAATCAACTGCACAAGCCCATGAACACACAAATGCACAGTCAGTCCACACCCCACAGACTGCTCTCCCTGTGACCTTGAGCTTGAAGGAGCACCAAGTCCAACCCTCTCCAGCCAGATGAACCCAGGGAGACCCACCAGGGAACAGACTCACCTTTCACAGAACTCCCAGCCTCAGAGTCTCCCCAGAAAGAAGGGTGCTCATGGGGACCAGGAGTCCTGCTGGTTAGTAGGCCACCTTCCAGAAGGGGACACTGGTGTGGGGCCTGAGAGTTCCCCTGTAGGTCCAGGTGCCACCCTCTCCATTCCTACCTCCACTGAGATGCCTCAGGTCTCCATCCTCAGCCCAGTGGCTGCTGTTGCTGCTGCTGCCACCTCTTCCTGCTGGTGACTTCTCAGGTCCGGACTCTGCCTCATCTCAGGGACAAACCCCTGTCCCCACAGGGTCTCCCAGGCTGGAGACTCAGCCCACTACTGACGTCTGATTGGAAGCTGCTCCTGGTGAAGCCAAGAAAGCCTGTTCCCTTTCTGAGTCCTCTGCTCCATGTGCCTCCTCAGTTGCTGCCTCTCCTGCTTTCTAGGTTCCGGGCACCGTAGCTGGGGCAACTTCCCAGAGAACAGGAACAGTCCCCATTGTCATTGGTCCTTGCTGCATGGAAAATGTCCCAGGCACTCCCTTCTGTCCTTCACATCAGGCCAGGAGGACTGTTAGGGTCAACCTGCTTCTGAAGGTGGTCTCGTCCAGGTCCTCCCCCAGGTGGGTCTGAGGTTGCTTTCTGCATCAAAAAGTTTTGCTTTCTGCACAGAGGCCTCCTGACCACTCAGAAACCACTGCTGTTGGCAGAACGGGGTGCCTGCTCAGCTTTCTCTGGCCCCACAGGTTTGTCTCCTTCCCTTTGGCCAGGGCCGCCCCAGTGTGGGAGTGTCTACCCAGGAGACTGGCCCTGGTGGACCTCCCACCCAGCCAACTGCTATCCACCGCTCATGCATGTGGTGATCTTGGTGACTCTCAGCAGACTCAGGGACAACAGGCACATGTCTGCCCATACCCAGCACAGCGGGGCCCTAGTCGGCCTGCTGCTGAGGGACAGAGGAGAGAGGTGGGGGCCCCTGGAAAAGGCTGGTGTTGTCTATATCAGACCCTGTCTGGGTCTCCCAAACCATGGAGGCCAGGAGCAGAGGACAGCTGTGCCCAGCAGAGGCTCAGCTTACTAATTTTCTACCCCCAAACAGAGGGTGACAGGGCTGGAGAGAGAGGCCCCGCCCCCGTGTGTGCAGCATCCAGGACTCAGTGAGACCCTGTACCCTGGGAAAGAAACGTCCTCATCAGGGCCCGGAGTCTGCCCAGATTCATCCTCACTCCTTGTAGGGAAAGAAGGAACATGTGTGGAGAGAGGGTACAACCTTTCCCTGTGTCTTAAATTTAATTGGACTGGAACTGGTAGTCCAGCCAGGGGGAGTCAGACTCAGGGAACAAACATGGAACCCATCGCCCTGAGAATGGCGCTTCTCCAGCTCTGTGTCTGAACACGGACACCTAACTCTGTTCCTCTGCACCCTCTCAGAAAACCAGGGCCGTGAGAACAGTGGGGTTTGCTCATGTTTTTTGTTTCTGTTTTTGTTTTCTCCAAAAAGGGGACTGCTGAAGGCTGGTCCTGCTCATTGCTGGAGGTCCCCTGTCCCTGGCCCTCCAGGTCCTGAGTGTCCCTCCTTGTCCTCCATTCCTGCTGCCACATGTCCTGATGGCTGAGAGCCACTGTGGGGCTGCAGGAGGAGGGAAATGTGGCTAACAACACTGGGAAAGTTACTTTCACTTCTGTTTTCCCCATTTGGGTGGAGCCCTTTCGGGGTGAGTCTGTTACAGACTTCCTGCTCAGGGCTGGGTGGGCTGAAACCAGGCTGAAACGAGGCTCAAACGAGGCAGGGGACACCAGAGGGATCAGAGGTCTTGGCAGGGCCCAGGGCAGGACGATGGCCAGTTCAAGCAGCAACCTTCGGATCAGGTCAGTCTCTGCCTTCCTTCTTTTAACTTCCCCTCTAGCTGTGCTCCTGCTTCACTGTCTGTCATTAGACACTGAACTAACCCTTGACCTTAGTCCTGCTTTACACGTACACTCACGTGCAGTGTGGTGGAATGCAGGAATGTGTGATAAGGAAATTGGATCTTTAAACAGCAGAGGGACAGCCGCTGGTGTGAGCGCAGCGGCCGCAGCCCACAGGACGCTGGTGGTACACCTACTGCTCCACTGATGGCCCCTCTGCACTCAGCTGTTCTTTCTGACTTTGAGAAAGGGATTTGTTATTGTCTCATGGCCTCTGAACTCTCTCATTTCCCTCTGGCCCCTCCACCTTCACCTAGGTTGTTTCAAAGAGGGCACTTAAGAAAATATGAAATTCAGATTAAACATCTGACTTTGGGTGCCTTGGTCTCCTAACTGACCTGGGGACGGGTCAGCACCGGGCCCATTCCCACCTCTGGCTGGGGGTCTGGGTCTCCTCCAGGGGCCTTGATGAGGAAGTCAAAGGAAGAGGAAGGACCAAGACGCCAAAGCCCAGTGCAGGCTGCTGCTCTCATTTCTACTGTGATTTTCTGCTCTGGGTGGGTTCTACCTCTGACAAGGAAAAGGCTAGAAACCCCACTTTTTTCTTCAGTAAGGAGTCATAAATTACCTTACTTGATATGTCTAATTGTTTGTTTTTTTGAATCCAAAAGAAATACATTATACTTTCTTTGTCATGAAATTTCAAATGACAGGGATGGACACAGAGGGAAGCAGTCCTGTTCACCACCCACCCCGTGGGGCTTCCATTCTTGGGCCTGCTGAGTGTTGTGGGCACGGCCTTCTGTGTCTTTTCTCTACATTTACATGAAAACATGTAAAGCGTGTTTCTGTGTAAATGAAAACATGACTGGTTTACCTAAATGCATAATTTCTGTCTTGTTTTTTGACTGAGATTATATTGTATACACCATTCTGGATTTTACATTTGTTAAATTTCAATATTAAAATTATTAGAGGTTTTTTACATTAATAAACATAAGGATCTACCCCATTCTTATTAAAAGGTGCACACTGCTCCATGGAGTTGTTTTCCATAATTGTTAAATTATGTTCCGTTTAATCCATTTATGTTGTTTTTGATTGTTCACTGTTGCCAGTAAACTCCAATAACAACCATGAGATATTTCTTTATGTTTTTGCATATATACAAGTATTTGTCTCGTGTCAGAAAACAAAAGGTAGAATTGTTCAGGCAAAGGGTACTAATATTCACTTGTTCGTAGATCCTACCAAATTGCCTTCCTCATGGCTGAACCAGTCACTGTATTCTCCCGCCACTGGCTGATGAGTCATCTCTTCACCCCCAGACTTCACAAAGGAGCTGGATAAAGGGATGCAGCCTGTTAATGTGCATTCTCTGATTGCATGGGAGGTTGAACAGGTTTTCAAGTCTATTGGCCTTAAATTGCCTCTTCTATGAATTGTTGGTTTATTTTGGCCAATGTAGTAAGTTGAGGTGATTGTCCTTCCTTCAATGACAAGGGAGAGTTTGCTACATACTCTGAACTTGTCAATATGCTTCCTTGTCTTTTAACTTTTTTATGGTAACTTCTATCTTGTTAAAGCTTTCAAATTTAGAGTAAAAACTTGTCATATTGATTTTATAAGATAGATGCACCCTGTTTATCACAAATAAATAAAAGCAATGCTGAAAGATATTGGTGAATTCCATGCACACTGTCTTTAACCAGAGTTCTTGTTTAGTGAGGCGGCAGAGTCAATTCTACCTTTCCTTCAGGGAAAGTTGCTTCTCTAAAATCTACAAAATGTATTTTTTTTTATTTGGGGGTAAAACTCCTTCCCTGCATGCAACTGTAGCCTTCACAGCTTTATTTGTCCCTCATAAATCATCTTTTTACTTCCTGTTCATAATAGTTGTCTCAAATTTTCTCCTATGACAACTACTTAATTTTTAGTAGATCTTGTGGGTTTTTCTTACTACTAATTTTTTGAAATGCTGAGTCTGTGAGTTTCCTCATCTCCCAGCTGTAGCCCTCTGTCTGTGTAAAGGCCAGGTAATCAGTCCCCCAGGTGTGGCCAGAGCTGAGCTCTGCTTTCCTGGGAGGAAGTGACTTCCCAGCTTTCTGCTCGATGTTCTCTGGACCTCATCATCATGGTCATGGCCAGCTCCAAATGGTGAGCCTTTGGGGAATTCCTCTCTGCTTTTCAGGGACATTTGACATGGCTTCTTTCGCTTTGTGGCCTGGAAAACTAGACCGTGTATCCGAAGGGGGAATCTGACTGTGTGTTGGGACCCTCACTCCAGCCCTGCCTGACCCTCGCAAGCTCACCTGTCCTCCTTGCTCCCAGCAGAACTCCTTGCCCTTGACCAAGCCTAGGTTCTCATTCTCTGCTCTGGGACTGGTTATTTTCATATTTTGAATGGTATATTTTGAAGCACAAAATATTTACTATTTTTTACTAATTTATCAGTTGTTTTCTTTATGGATGAAACTTTTGGTTTCATAGCTACCTCTTTGTCTTCTATAACTCAAAGTCACAAAGGTTTTTCAAAAAGTGATGTCATTGTCCCTTTTACACAGCACCAGCGTTTGCAATTTCTGCTCATACCAGCAGTGAATGTCTGCTTCTCTGAATCTTCTCCCGCGCTGCATTGTCACTTGTGAAACTGTGTTTGCCAATCCAGTGGGTGACAAATGGTTTCTCATTGATATTTTAGTTTGTATGTATTTGTATGTTTATTGGACATTTTAGTTTTATTTTCTCTAAGTGACTGTTCAGATGTGTTTTCTTTGGCATTGTATGTCATATTTTGTCAATAGACTGGACTCTTTGTATATTAGATATAATAACCCTTAGACCTGTGTACTGGAAATATATTTCTACATTCTTTTACTATCTCACTGAATTTTTAACATTAAATCAATTAAATCTTCTACTTACTCTGCTTGACTCAGATATTTTTTCTGTCTTATATATTTTTAAATTACCTTATCCACTTTCAATAGGGTTACAAATTGCAGGTGTTACACTACACTTTTACAAGAATTTCAGGAGGATTGACACTTTAAAATTGTTATGTTTTCCTAACTGAAAGCACCTTCCACCTCCCCATTTATTTAGAGCTTGATAATTTTCTTCAATAAGACATTATAGTTTCTTTCATATAGTTCATAACTTTCAGATGTTTATAAATATATGAATGTGTATTGACTATTGTGTTTGAAGTAATATTTTCTTTCTTTTCAACATATGTTGTTGCAAATAAAATCTGTTCATTTTATGTACGTTTTTAAAAAATTCATGCCTCTTGGCAAATTCTTTTTCTAGTTCTTCAGGAATTTATTTAGGTCTCTATCATTTCTCTATATGTAATCATACATCATATAATATTGTATCTTTTTTTAATATTTACACCAATGAATTTTTTTCTTATCCTATTGCATTAGCTAAAACATACATGTGAGCAAATTGTGGTAATGGTAGGCATCATTGAATGGCCTCATCACTTCAATGTTTACTGTAGTATTTGCTGTTTTTTGAGAGTTTGTACTGTGTCAGCTTTCAACTCTTTCATATAGTTTTTCTAAAAATACCAGCATGGAGTCTTCACATTTTAAAAAATAATTTATGAATATAACTATATACATTCACTGCTTTTGTTTATTGTTGCAATAAATTTCATAAAAGGTTTCCTGATATGCAACAGGCTTTGCTCAATCTCATTCCACTGTCTTCCTGTATTTTTTTTTCCAAAACAACCTCTAACAGCAAGATCTGTTTCCCCTTTTACCAAATAGACGGTTTTTTGTTTTCTGTCATACAATTTGGGTGTATTGTTACTATTTTCACATGCAGCATGTTTAGCTTTTACCAATTAAAATTTTCTGAAGCTTCTTTTGTAATGAAGATCATGATGTGTTGACATTCCTTTCAAAATACTGAAAATAAATTGTAGTTCCCTCTTTTCATCATGCATGGTTAAGTAATGTGTCTTTCTAGCAAACATCTCCAGATCCTGTATGATAATTTTTGCCTGTGCAAAAAGTCAAAACCTAGAAGTAAAAGTTTTTTTTTAATATTTATAAAACATTTGTTCCTTTACTTGTGTTTTGAATTTTTCTATCCCATCAGCATGAGCATCATTTTGTTGGTGCTGTTGTTGTTTATGTTTACATACCATAGCTTTTCTATCTGTGATTTTAACAACTTTTTTATGGCACTTTGTCTTCCTTGGGTCTCTTGCTGGATTCTACTTTTGGTCCTGTGCAGAACAATATCACCATTGTTTCATCGACATCAAGGATTTTGCATACTATAATTTTCGTACTTTTTCCTGTTTTAACTTTTAAACTGCTTATTGTTTTCCTTGTTCCTTTTTTGTCTAAAACTGCAAGCTATGTTTTCTTTTTATTTTACTTCTTCCTGTCTTAAGTGACATTAAAAAGCTTAATTTTAATCAACCAGGGTTCTTTTCAATTGTTTATTTTATATTTAATCTATATTTTTGTAGTTTTGAATTTGAAACCATATTGTTCTAGCCTTTGAAATTTTTAAAAAAATCATATCAAGCAAAAAGGAAAAAGGACTCATGGACACCAGTGTGGGGAACTAGGGCAGCAGGTTGTAAGGGGGATAAGAGGTAATGAAAAAATTCAATGAAAAATGATTGTGAAATATAAAAACAAGTCATTTAACTCCAATTTCCCTTTACCACTCAGCTCTACACTTTAAGTTGTTGATATACTTTGCAGCCTTACACTGAAATAGTTATTATTTTGCAAAACAAAAATGTTCTCTTTCTAGAATAATTTTTTGCATACAGATTCTTTACACATTTAGTTGAATACCAACTTAGGTTTTGCATTATTGAAACTATTGTTAATGGTATTGTTTTATTTAATCTTGAATTTTAATATTTCAATGCTGGCATGTATAAAAGCCATTATCATTTTTACATTATTTTGTACCCAGTGTCCTTGCTATACTTATTTCTTAGTTATAGATGATGTTTTGGAGAATTCTTTAGGATTTTCTGCATAGGCAGTTATGTCATCTGCAAAGACAGTTTTATTTCTTCCAAACTCTATAGTTTTAATTTCCTTTTCATTTTCCAGTATGCATTCCAGTACAATATTGACCAGGACTTGTAAAAGGGAACATCTTTCCTTTTCCTGATCTTAGGGGGAAAGGGTGCAGGTTCTCAGCAGTAAGTCTGATGTCAGCTACAGGCTTCTTGTGGATGTCCCTTCTCCAGTTGAGGAAGTTCCTTTTTGTGTCCAGGTTGCTAGGGGATTTTACATGAATGGAAGTAAACTTTGTCAAATGAACTTTCTGCATCAGCTGACATGATCACTCCATTTTCTTCTTCAGCCTCTTGATATGGTGGGTTACACTGAGTGATTTGGAACATTGAACCAGCCTTGCATATCTGGGGTAAATTCCAGTTGGTCATGGGGATAATTTTTTATACATTGTTATATGCAATTTGCTAATGTTTTGGTGAAGATTTTTGTATTGCTATTCATGAGAGTTATAAATCTGTAGTTCGTCTTTCTCTGCTTTTGGTGTTGCAGTATGCTGGACTCATGGGATGAGTTAAAACTTCTCCCTCTGCTTCTATTTTCTGGGCAAGAGTTGAAGAACTATACCATGTCTTAGTTCAATGTTTAGCAGAATTCACCAGTGAAATTATCTGAGCCTGATACTTACTTTTTTTCAGTGTTAATTACTCCCTCACTTAAAAAGAAAAAATAGATGCAGTCCTACTCAAATGATCTATTTGTCCTTGTGTGAGTTTTGGTAGTTTGTATCTTTCAAGGACTTGGCCCATTTTATTGAAATTACCAAAATGGTACTCAGAGATTTGTCACAGTAGGTTTTGAAAGTGCTTTCATTGTCCTTGGGATCAGTTGGTGATGATCCTGCTTAGACTTCTAATATTGGTATTTTGTGTCTTTTATCTGTTTTTCTTATTAGCCTGTGTTAAAGTTTATCAATTTGGTTAATCCTTTCCAAGAACCTGCTTTAGGTTTTGTGGTTTTCTCTATTTTTCTCTATTTCCACTTTCACTGATTCCTATCTTATTAAATTTTTATTTTATCCTATTTCTTCCATTTTAGGTTTATATTCTTTTCTAACATATCTATTTAACAGAATCTATTTCACACTAATTACTGCTATTTCTGCATCACCAATTTTTGATAAATTATATGTTCAATTGCATTTAATTTAAACAATTTTAAAATTTCTCTTGAGACTTATTTTTGCCCATATGTTATTTAGAAGTATATTTTTGATCTCCAAATATTTGAGGAGTTTGTATCTATTTCTGTGTAATTAATTTCTGATTTAATTTCTTTCTTGTCTGAGTGCATATTCTATGATTTCTGTTCTTCTGCACTTGTTAAAGTGTGCTTTATGGCCCCAAATGTGGTCTGTCTTGGTGTAGGTGAGTTTCCCTGTAATCATGTGGTCTGTGTGTACACAGTGTTATGAGTCAGACTATTCTATAAATGCCAGACAGACTAATTTCATTAACGGTGTTGCTCAGATCAAATGTATTTTTATTAAATCTTTGCTTGCTAGACCTATAAATTACTACAAGAGGGTTTGAAAGCATCAAACTCTAATAGTAGACTTATTTATTTCTACTTGTGGTTCTTTCCATTGTTACCTTCTATAATCTGATGGTGTGTGTTTAGGTAAATGCATGTTAAGGGTTGTTAAATCTTCTTGGAAAACAGACCCCTGTTTCATGTGTAATGCCCTCTTGCTCCTTCATACCTTCTCTCGTTCTGAATCATCTTTGTCTGGAAATAACATAGCTACTCCATCTCTCTCTTGGTTAGTATTAGCATGATCTCTCTTTCTCCATTCTTAACATGAGTTTTATATTTAAAGGTTTATTTTGTTAAGACAACCAGGTTTTAATTTTGTTACAACATAGAGGTTTTTTTGATTTTTGCAGTCACTTTGATAATCTCTGAGGGTTTTTCTTATTTTTTTATTGCTGACACTATTACAGATGTCCCTATGTGTCCCCCTTGGCCTACCTCCACCAACCCCTGCCTCCCCTTCCCTCTGGCCATCACCCCACTGTTGTCTGTGTCTATGGGTTGTGCTTGTATGTTCTTTGCCTGATCCCTTCACTTCTTTCATATATAATCTCTGTTTCTTAATTGGAATATTAAGACCAATCACATTGAAATAATTACTAATAAATTGAGTTAATATCTATCATGTTTGTAACAGTTCTCTATTCCATCTCACTTTTATACAAATGTAATTTTTTCTTGTTTAAATTCCCATCTCCCCACCTCCTCTCCTTTGACAAACATTAGCTTATTCTCTGGATGTATGGGTCTGTTTCTGCTTTGTTTTGCTTTGTTTATTCATTTGTTTTGAGGTTCTTTACTCCACATAAATGATATCATACGGTATTTGTTTTTCCTATCTGACTTAATTCACTTAGTATAATATCCTCCAGGTCCATCCATGTTTTCACAAATGGCAAAATTTCATGCTTTTTTATTGCTGAATAATATTCTATCATGTGTGTGTGTGTTTATAAAACATCTTTATCCATTTCTCTATTGATAGATGTCTAGATTGCTTCCATATCTCAGCTGTTACTAGAAATGCTGCAATGAACATAAGAGTACATATACCTTTTTGAATTAGTGTTGTTTTCTTCAGATAACTGCCCAGAAGTGGAATTGCCAGATCATATGGCAGCTCTGTTTTTACTTGTGTGAGGAGGAGTCTCCATACTGTTTTTCATAGTCACTGCACCTATTTACAGTTCCACAAACAAAGTACAAGAGTTCCCTTTTCTCTGCATCCTGTAGGCACTTGTTATCTGTTGATTTATTGATGATAGCCATTCTAAGGAGTGTGAGGTAATATCTCATTGTGCTTTGAATGTACATCTCCCTGGTAGCTAGTGATGTTGAGCCTCTTTTCATATATCTGTTGGCCATTTGCATGTCCTCTTTGGAGAAGTGTCTGTTCAGGTCCTCTGTCCATTTTTCTATTGAATTTTTGTTTCTTTTGTGTTGACTTGTATGACTTGTTTTTATACTTTAAATGTTAATCCTCTATTAAATGTGTGAACAATTGCAAATATCAGTAGCTTGTCTTTTCATTTTGGTAGTGGTTTCCTTTGCTGTGCAAAACCTTTCTAGTTTAATGTAATCCCATTTATTTATTTTTTTATTTCCCTCAAAAAGATACATCCAAAAAGATACTTCTAAGAGTGATGTCAAAGGGCTTACTGCATATGTTTTCTTCTAAAAGTTTTAGGGTTTCAAGTCTAACAGTTAAGTCTTTAATTTATTCTGAGTTTATTTTTGTCTGTGGTATAAGAAAGTGGTCAAATTTCAGTTTTTATACATGTAACTGTTCAGTTTTGTCAACACCACTTATTGAAGAAACTATCTTTACCCCATTGTATACCTTTCTCTTAAATTAATTAGCCATATATGTGAGGATTTATTTCTGGGCTATCTATTCTAGTCCATTGATCTATATATCTGTTTGTTTTTGCCAATACTATACTGTTTGATTATTACAGTTGTATAGCGTAGTTTTATGTCAGGGTGTATGATACTTCCCACTTTGTTTCTTCTTGAGATTTTTTTGGCTATTTGGGGTCTTTTCTGGTTCCATAAAAAAATTAGGATTAATTCTAATTTCTAGAAGAATATATTTCAACAGGGATTGTACTGAGTATATATATTACTTGAGATAGTAAGGACATTTTAACAATATTAATCCTTCCAAATCATGAATATGGTACACTATATTTTTCCATTCATTTGTAACTTCTTCAATTTCTTTTCACAAGTTTTATTCTGTTCAGAGTAAAAGTATTTCACCTCTTTGGTTAAATTTATTCCTAGATATTTTAGATGTTTTGATGCAATTGTAAATGGGATTGTTTTCTTAATTTCTTCTTCTTATTGTTTCTTATTGATGTATAGAAACATGACAGATTTTTGTGTATTGATTCTGTACTCTGCAACTTTACTAATATCATTTATTAGTTCTAATAGTTTTGGGTAGAGGTTTTAGGGTTTTCTATTGTAATATCATGTCATCTGCTAAGAAGTAGAGTTTTACTTCTTCCTTTCCAAATTATAATGACATTTATTTCTTTGTCTTGTCTCATTGTTGTGGCTAGAACTGCCAATATTATGTTGAATAGAAGGTTTTAATAAAAAATATTTCAAATATGTTTAGGAGGAGACATGTGTACAATGACTTCAATTGGGACAGTCTGGACATTTTCTATAATACGCATGTCTTTCTGATCCTCCATGCTTCTTCTATTATATCTTTGTTGATTGCACCACTTCCATTTATTCTGGTCTCTACTCAGAAATCCTTATTTAATTCATGTGATTCTTCACATTCTGTCCTTCATATATAAAACATTACACTCTGCACAAGCACTTAAAAGGCTTGATGACCATTTTATCATGGTATCCTTTCTCCCTAGGATGTCCCCAGAAGACTACAAACTTGCATGTGAGACTGCAGTCAAACTCTTCAAAGAACGTAAGGTTGAGATTTCAGATGCAATAAAAACATCATTTCCTTTCCTTGAGACCCTTCTTGACCGTGAATTCATCACCAATAAAACGTATAAAGTAAGTGAAGTTTATTATGTCACAATCTGGTAAATCAGCCCCACATTAGCTTTTTGGGTAGTTTGGAATCAAATGTCAGGGCACAAATAGACAAGTGAGGGGTCTCCTGTAAGTGGGGGCTTTCTCAAGTACTGCTCTAAGTGTTCCTATAAGGTGAAAAAGAAAAGAGAAGCAGGCATCCTTGGAGGCAGTCATGCTCCTGACTGAAGGAACAGGACTTTTTGGTGCCCCCTAGAGTTGAGGTGAGTTACACTGGAGATAGGCTGGATCTGAAGCCTATGGGCCCCATAGGTGTACAGTATAATGCTTGCAGGTGTTAGATGTACAATACAGCATAAACTAGAGATTAAATGTATTTTTAATGAATGGATGAATAACTTTAATCAACTGATTTAATAGAATAATTTACACACACTTTCTTCCAGTGAACATCAATTTAAATGCTTAGGTCTGAGAACATTAAAACCCACAGAAAATGAATGCATTGTTAGGACAAATTTCTAACTATTTACATGCTATTCTCCCTCCAACACCTTTCAGTTTTCTTTTCCTTTGTTATTTCTGGAATCTTGAAAATTAGATAATTCTAGCAAAAGACATAGGTGGAGATACAAAGATGTGAATCTTCTCTTTCCCTATGAATAGGCTACTTACAGCAAAGCTCACAGGAAGGGAAAAATGACCACCTGGCTTCCTTGAACTTTGTCAGGCCAAGTTGCCCCTAGGGAAGGGACAATTGTTTTTCATTCAATAGAACATCAGCCTATCACCCGCTCAGTCAATTCCTAAAATATTTTGCCAGGTTCTGAAAGGGCTACATATCATTTAACTTTGAACCAATTTTCATTCTGCATATTGCTCCTCCTTCCATCTAATATAAATGGGAATGACGAGATCAAATGCACAAATGCGTATTTTTAAGGAAAAAAGATTTACTTATTTGTAGCTATACTAATATGGGGAAATTTTAAAACTGTACATGAGAAGATACCTATGTAGGAGAATTGTAATACATTAAAATGAAATCACTTTCTAGGGCACTTCTGTAACTTAAAATTCTGTATTCATATTTCCCTGTTTACTGCTTTTTAAGGAGTCTAAAGCATCTTGTGAAAACCAGTCAGCTGTACCAAAAGTGGTGTATGCAGTCCTCAATAAAATGAAGGAGACACGTCACCTGCCACTTCTGGAAATCTTGTTCAGCGAGTTCATGATGAAGAGCTACCCTGATTTAAATGGCATTTGTGAAGGCTTCACAGATGGTAATGAGGCTTATAGCCTACCTTTCAATGTCTGTGGCAAATGTTTTTTGACAAATATATTTTGAGCATGTGTCACACATGATGCTGGTCCGAGGTGACATAGCAATTAAGAATACAGACATCATGAGTCTTCTCGAAGTTTTTGCTATAGTGACTACAGTATAAAATACACCTGGAGGTCTGCTTAACTAAGCATTTAAACTCACACAACAATTAGAGTCAAAGTCACATCAGATTTACTTTGAAGAACAAATGACAAGAACCACTGCATCTGAGTAAGGCACCATCAGTTGCTGCTCTATTTCATGTGTCCAAATAGCAGACCATCAAGTACCCTACTATCTGCCTCAGCTGACAGCTCAGCAGTGGGTGCAGGATCCACCTGGCTTAGCAGCACCAAGACCAGAGGAGTCAATGTCTCATGTAACAACTCTGTAGTCATTGCTTTCAGGGACTCATGAGGGACATCTGAGTTACAAGAGTCACCACATTGGAGGAAGATCTGCTATAGCTCATAGTTGACATGGAGTCCTTCTGAGTCCAGTTATGGGTCATTTTTCACCCTAAACCCAGTGTTGACCTTGTAATACCAAAAAGAGAGACCACCTTCATCAGGTACCCAGAGTAATGAGCAAGAAAATTAACCCAGGTCAAATTGGTCCTTAAACAAAGATAATGGCTGAATTAGCTCTTTCTCCACCAGGGGTGAGACAAACATTAATCAAATAATCTCAAAATCAATTTCTCTGCCAGAAACTGTGTTTGGTACCACACAAAAATGATTGATTCAACACTTTTTCCTGAGAATCATAATGTATAATTTTTAACTGTAGTCTGAATTTGCTGTTCAAAATGTTTGGGCAATAATTTTAGCATGATTGTCACTCATTATAATTTCTTCTTCCTATAATTTTTGTTTTGACCTGCCAAAAAATTTTATTTCAACACAGTTTAGCATCCACCAAGATCTCCAAATAAGAATGGAGAATTCACAGGAAAAAGAATTATGTGCACTGAGTAGTGCAGAGGCTCCTGGAAAAGCACTTGGCTGGTGCACTGGTCTCACCTTTTTGGCAGCCTCCCAGGCCCTGGTACAGACCTCTTGAGATGTCTTCCAGGGCCACAATATTCACTGCCTCCTGGCAGCTTCAGAGAGTCTCCTGGGATCTGGGTCCCTGGAGGTCTTTCTAGTTCTTCTTGTGTCCTCTGCTGTCTCTTTGGGAGGTGCTCATCCTCCTGACCCAGTAAACTCCACCCTTCACTTGACCACCTATTTATTTCAAGTTTCTGTGCTTTCACTTTCATACATGCAGTCACTCACAGGATCTTTGTCCTTCTCACGAGGAAATTCTTGTCTTCTCTTTACAGTTTGAAGAGGTCAGAAAACACACTTCACCTCCACTTTTTATTTGACACATGCTTTTCCAGCCATCTGTAATTTTTCTTACATGAGTAACAAACTCATGGTGTTCTCAATGACTTTTTCATCCTGACATTCGAGTGACTCCTTTCTGTGTGGGTAACATAAGGATGCCCTTATTGGGGATTCTCTTTTCTGTACCAGGGATGGTGTGGAACTTGACCATGAGGACTGGGACTCACTGAGTTCTGAGTGACCAGAAGGCTGAAAATTCCTAAACATGCACACTTGATGTCCCTGCACTCTGATGGAGATCTCTAACTTCTTTTCTCTCTCTCTTCAGTGATCTTAAAGAAAATTTCTCATCAAGCAAGTACTGGAGGTGAGAGTGCAGAGAACCGTAATACTCAACTGAGCATTGAACAAGGTGATTACAAATAGATAAAAACCGATTGTCTTCTGCTAAAACGTAAGGAGAACTGTGTTTAGTGCTCACTGCTGCCCTTGGGTGGAAGTATCACCATGTGCCCATTTGCAGAAAAAGTGACTGAAATCCGGAGAGACCATGTAGGCAGTTGGCTTGGAGTCAAACTAGCAGGATGAACCCAGGCTTTCTGAACCCAAAGGCCATCCTCTAAACTCTATAAACTCCAAGATAAACTGAAGGCAAAGACAAACCCATGAGTCAAAAATAGGGCAATATATTCAGAAAGGAAGATACAAAAGGAAGAATACCAAGAGGTACAGGAGTAAAGGGAAATCACTTGCTGAACCCTGGTGAAAAAGCCCACAAAGCAGAGTGAACAGACCTGCAGAGGGAGGGTCTGTGTGAAGCAGGCCGGGGGTCCAGTAAGACCACCAGTCTGGGGTAGCTCTGGAGACTAAAACAGGTTCCCTATGGCTGTGGCTGAAAAAACAAGCCATCACTAGTTACCAAGTGCCTCATGGATGACATAGTGAGATGGCCTGACTGAGGCCAGGGGTGCAGGTCTGCATTGATTCCTGGGGGAAGGGGTTGTCAAGTACTACACTGTAAAGATTAACATGGGACTGGAAGAGAATTGCACAGCTCACACTTCAATTTCTGAAATAAGTTTCTAAATTTTTCTTTCAGGAACTGGTGAAAACTCATATCCATGCCTGTCCTGGCTCTCCCCGGACAAGTCCAATTACACAGGTCTGTTCCTTCTGGCTGTTCTGTGATGCTTTGCTGCTCCTGTCCCTTTCTGCAATAGGCTGTGGTGGGAGGGCTGCTTCTTTTTAGTATGGAGTAACCAGAATTGTCCATCTTGTCATGTGCAATGTCTCCAAAGATTTAGATAACAGAGTCTTCATACACTGAGTTGCCTGGGAGGGTTGGTCCTCTCCTTCTCACATGTGCGTTCTGCCTACTGTTGACAGCTCTGGGACCTATTGTCCACGTGCCTGGCTTCATGGCCTCTGCATCTGTCTTGCTTGAAATAGGCTGTGGCCTCAGCTGCTGATTTTCCATCCTGTGGTGGCCTGTCCTGCAGGAGACAGCTTAGCAATGATGACTGTGTTCCCTGGGGCAGAGTCCCTCACCTGTTGAATCCTTTACTCAGCCCCATGTGCCTCCCGTGCAAACCCTCTCCCATCATCCCCAGCACAGCGGGGCCAGACGCTGGTCAGAAATACCAGAGGGGCCTCTGAACAAACACTTGAGACTTTAACAACCAATAACCACTGTTTACAACTCTTAACATTTCCTTAGTCTATAACATACTTACTAAAGTTGTTAAAATATTTAAAATATGATAATAAAGTTGTTAAAATATTTAAAATAAGATTAATTAAAAGACATGAATCCTGAAAAGTTAATTTTTTGTCAGTCACCATATCACGAATAGTAACATAGGCAATATTTTATGTCAAACAGTTACAATGATGGTATGTCATCTGTGTTTTTCAGAAGACAAAGAATCTGCTTGGAGACTTGGGCTATTTGTGGGAGTTCAGGCACTGAGACTAGGGATTAAACTCTGCCATAGGGCAGTGTCAGAGCAGGAGGTCTGGTGACCCACAGCTGGCTCCAATTCTGCCCTGAGACCTTGGGAAGTGACTTCCCCTCTTTGTCCCTCAGTTTCATCATCTATAAAATGGAGGTGATAATAGTACCTCCCTCACAGGGTGACAAGTTGTATCATGAAAGAATTCACAGACTTGCATTGTTACAGAAAAGATGACTCAGATGGCCTGGGAGTTTACAAAGTGGAGTTTGTTCACGCATGTGGACCCAGAGGAGATAAAATTCCAAATTCTGGGCATTGAGCTTAAGCTGGAGTTTCCTTATATGCTTGTTACACAGGCAGAAGGGGGGGGAAAGGACTGCATCTGCTAAAAGTGGGGATTAGCTTACGACCTTGACATGACTACTTATCTGGGAAAGACTGCTGTCTGGGAACGGCTGCTGGTCAGCTCCTGCCTAAGAATGGCTACTGCTCAGCTATGTCCTGTCACAGCAAGAGTCTCCATCAATGTTGTAAAGACTTTTTAATAGTACTATGTTTATACTATTATTATTATTCATTATTATTAGTATTATTAATCATTATAGATCATTATTATTAGTATTGAGCCAGAGTCTAAACTGTTATGTACCACAGTAAACTGTGGGGTTTTCTTTTCTCACATATGTCAATGGTGGATTTATTTATCCCTTGGGCTGTGGAGTAGTGATCAAAACAGTACCAATCTCAGGCCCAAGAAAATAAATAGACAACCACAGGTTCGCCATCCTTATATCACACTAGTGTATAACAAATTTATGTCTTTATTCCCTGACTCTTCTTTGCAAATAAGTGACAAGGAGGAGACTCAGGGAACTTCCTGCACCATGCAAGGCATAATTCAGTAGCTTGTGTGGGATGTGTTATTTAATAAAATATAGTATGAATTAGCATTTTTATATAAAATAAAAACACAGAGCAATTTTTTAAAAGCCACTATGATACTTCTAGAAAATTACATTTAGTAAAAGAGTTAACACTTTAACATGCATCCAACATTCATCAAAGTGTATTCTTAGCAGTTCATCTACCAGTGTAGCTGGTAGGGAACAGGAAGGGATTGAGAGGAAGGAATTGTGACTAGTAATGAGCAGAGAAGCAAATTAATGTGCAGGTGGGGTGTTGGGTGGAACCATGACATTATGACCCAAATAATGTGCAACAAACCACCAGTAAATACACCCAAGAGTCTGACATAGCAGGACGGGTTGACTGTGACATGCATAGGTGAGGATAACACTGTGTCTGATGCCCCCCACCATAAGAGGAGGCTCCAAGGAACATGGATGTAACATAAAACATGTACCAGGGCCCATGTTCTATGTTTAAATTGTGGGAAATAAATTTTAAATCATCTTTACATAAAGTACTTTGTTTATGAAAAGAGCAGTACATAAAATAATTGAAGTTGCACTGATAAAATATTTTCCATCCATACAGTATTGAGGTTGCTGGGAACAGAGGGGGATGGGTCAGTGGATTCAGTAATGAGTGAGGGAGGTTCAGTGTGGGGAAGAGGGTGTGCTGGTCCCTGGGTAGTTTATCCAGGACCTTATTGTTTCTTCTTTCAACATGCCCTTTGTCTCTGGCCACAGACCCATGCAGACTTGCTGGACATCTCAATTGCTTCTGCTTCCTCCTGGGTTCCTAACCTGGGTCACATTAGCAAGAGATTGGAGAGTGGGAGCAAGGCAGAAGCTTGGTTTTTCCCATTCCCTGTCTTGGGCAACAGTTCTGGCAGCAGCAGTAACTCTGATGACTCTGCCTTCCACCAGGCAGGCAAACATGATCACCTTTCTAGCTCCCAGGCAGACTTGGCACATGATCTCACCCTTGATCCCTTCCCAGTAGCTTCCTATACATTATTTCTTTGGGTTGGAATTCTCAGCTCTTCCATTGGCTGTATGACCTGATCATCTGGATTAAATTCCTTCGGCTCTAAAAGCTTAGAGAAGTTTCTGTTTTCTGGTTGGACTCTGAGTGATAAAGAAAGCAAGGAAAATACCTATGAATCATACATGGTCTTAGTACAGCTCCACCTGATAATAGACTCTCAGAGTGCTTCTCTGGAACAGAAGACATAAATGCACAGATACAAGTACAGTCAGTGACAACAATGCATTAGAAACCCAACAAGCAATTGAACAATTTTCCCAAGAGTTTGAGCCAATAGGTAAGATTGAGTGGCTGAGTATAATGAGTGTGGAAGGAAACTGGCAGGTGGAGGGACCCTACATTGTGGGTAAAGGCACAAGGGAGACTGCAGTGATGACTGGAATGCTAGACAGGAAGAAATGACAAAGAAAGACAAAGTTGACATAGACGAGGGCTTTATGAGTCACAAAAATAATGAAGAGACAGAAAGAAAATAGGAGAAAGTAGGAAACATAACTGAGAATGGATAAACAAAAAAAAATCAGGTTGGGTAGCAGGGCCAGATCTAGGGTGAAGCAAGAAGACCCTGGGACACAAGTAAGGAGGAGCTCACCCTGAGGACCTCTTGTGTCTTGGGCACCTTCTTTGCTTTACTCAAGACCCTGTTGGGCCTGGTAGGCAATGATAAAAATGTAAAGAAATAGTAGAAGGAGACAAAGATACAGAAGGAAATGAGTATCAATAAATAAAAAATGGGGGAGTGAGACACAAAGAAAACTGTGTTGAAGTGAGTAAAGGACAATAAATGGAGAACTGGCAGAGAGAGGATCAAATATTGTCTGATAGGAGGAGACAGGCACCACAACGAAGGCACAGTGGGCTGCTCCTCACACCACTGAGAAGGTGAGGTGTCCATAGTGACCAGAGTGGCCCTGGGACCCTCTCAGATAAAAATAGGCTGCTACTTTGAAAAGTAGAAACAAAAGTAAAACAGATAAATAAATAAAACCCAGTGGAATTACAGGGAGAAGGTCTTAATTGTAGAGAGGGTGCTCACTCCTTTTGGGGAGACGAACAAAATTGTTCATCAGTTCTAATTATGTTCAGGAGCAGAGCTACCACACCATAGAAACTGAATCGATTCTTGCTCTGTAGATCTTGTGGATATAATGAAGGAAAAAGTCATGTTTTTAATTCAGGAGATGAATGGGAAGCCCAAGCAAAGACTGACTGTAACCTGGCATGTGATATAACAGGCAAGATTGACTGAAAGAATGTGTGATGTGAACCATGGTAGCAGGTTGGGGTCTGGACACATCACATGGCCTGTGGAGGCTGTGCTGGTGGCCTGAGTTAGACATAGGAAAGGAAAGAATCAGTGTCTTATGCAGTGAGTTCAACAGAAAAATGTCCCCTGTGATTGGAAAAAATGTAAAAAAACAGAAAAGGTAAATTTAAGTGTTGAGGTCAGAGACTATTTTCTATGTTCAACTCAATAATTCAGAGAACCAAGATGTTCATGAAAGGAGATTAAAACAAACACAGGAAGAGAAGAGAATGTGTAAAGAGATACCATCACCAGAAACAAAAATAGCAAAAAACAGGCTAAACCAAGAGGGAAATGAAGAATTAAAATAAGAATGAAAGAAAAAGATAGAATGGGGGTGGAAGTATTAGAGAGCAAAGGGAAGAGGTAGAATGAGGGTGGGGATCGGATGTAGAGTGAGGATGGAAGTAGGAGACGGGGTGACTATGGGGTAAGCATTGCTGCAGAATGGGCACAGCTGTCCTCTGTGCCTGAATGTCACCACCTTCTGTGTAAGACCTGGAACAACCTGCAGGCCACACACGTTGGGGCACAAACCAGGGGGACCTGAGTTGACTTAGCTTCTAGGTCTTCCTTGTGCTCCTGTCATGATGTTTCCTATCAGTGGGTTCCTTGGCACCTCCCTGAAAGTCTAAGGGGTTTTTGTCCTCTGTGCAGTGACCAGCAGTGCTGACTCTGCAGAATGCAGAAACAGAAAAGAGCCTCCCAAAGCTTCCACCTCAGCACTGAAAAGAAAACCAGGTAAGGAGGTGGGAGCTCAAGGCTTGGGCTGCAGGACCTGAATTAAGAGCAACTCTTTCCTGGGGCATCTGTTCTAGCTCATGCTGCACTATGGATCCAGTTTATCTTGGAATCTCATTCTCTGCATTCATTTCACTATTTTACTTAACCTTTGGGGGATATACAAGATAATAAGAATTCATTATGTTACATTTTTTGAAAATGGGGCCTATTAATTTATGGGTCCTATTAATCAACCTATGCATCTATGTATTGATTGCATAGTAGAAATAAGCCAGCAAAGTAATGAATGTGTTTCAAAACTGAGTCTATGACTATAAAGTGCTGGCTGGATTTTTACAGTGGTTTCTATAGAGAAAAGAAAGCTAAGTGTTTCTTTGCTGGAAGGTCATATTGTCATCAGGTCACAAGCTTTGAATAGTGTCAAGGGCCAATTCCTTCAGTTATCTAGTGTGAGCAGAAATGGGTAAGGTATTTTGAAACCCAAAGTATTGTTTTTGACAGAGTTCTTCATCAGGTTAGAAACATACAGTGACTTTTCAAAGGACCTTTGCAAATAGTGCATTACTTTTTTCCTTTACAGCAACCCTGAGGGGTAAGCAGGATGGACAGTGTTAATTTTGTTTCTAGATGAGCAAACACAAACACATAAATGTTCCAAGGTCTTCCATAAAGTCTCATGGAGAAAAAGGGGAAAGACAAGAC
Source organism: Phyllostomus hastatus (assembly GCF_019186645.2). Classification (NCBI taxonomy): domain Eukaryota; kingdom Metazoa; phylum Chordata; class Mammalia; order Chiroptera; family Phyllostomidae; genus Phyllostomus; species Phyllostomus hastatus. The sequence continues at coordinate 69,563 of NW_025333667.1, forward strand.
TAGTATGCTGGATGCTGTGTTGTTTCCTTTACAAAACTGGAGCTCAAAACAGTTACAAAAATATGGTTTCCTCAATCCTGTGTGCAACATGAGTAATTGTAAGATTTATAGCTCTTCAGCACACAAATTGGTGATTGGTTTTCCCTTTCTACTTCCTCAGAGGATATTGCAAACCTGTCTATTGCAAACATGTTTACTAAGTCAAGATTTTAAAAGCGAAATAAAAATGTTACCTGCTCTTGACGTTACGACAGAACAATATCACAAGTAATAGTTTTGTTCTCATATCTCACTATATCCATCAATGTATAATGTAAGTTTGCTTCAGTTTTTAGGGAGTGTACTTTCTGACTCACGTCTCAGTGTAGCATACTGCACTGAAAGGTGGCCCCAACATAGGTCTATGGCTCAGACACAAGAGAAGATTATTTCTCAGCCTTGTAAATGATTCAAGAGGCACCACAGTGTATAGGAGGCTCTCTACCTTCAACACAAGATATCCAAGTTCTCCTCACAGAGAAACAGCCAATGAATATGTTGTGGAATGACAATAGAAGGGGTAGGAGGAGGAAGAGAGAGAAGTGTAGGAAGGTCAGGTTCAAACAAAGCAATGAATTGTTTCTGCTCTGGGGACAGGGAAAGGAGCATCAGTAACCTGCAAGGCAGGTGACCTAGGAGAGCAGTCCAGGTGGCCTATGCAGACCATGATATAAATGGGTTTTCAAAGATATTTCCATGTTTATTAGGGAATTTCCTGCTGAATCAGTTCCTTTGACACACTGAGACACCTAGCAAATCCTATTCCTCTGTGCAGAGATAAATAACCTGGACTCCTTAGAATTGAGCAAAGGAGGAAAGACCAAGAAGTCACCTGTTCATGACTCTAAAATGCACCAGAGAAGATGTATTTCTGGACATCAAAATTCAGAGTCTAAACACAGAGCTCTGTTTTCCCAACAAACCTTATCCTGACATTGTCCATATGCATTGATTCAATGACTTCTAGAGCATCACTTTGAGCATTTAATGTCTTTGGCCCTATTGGAATATGAAAGAGGGAAAAGGGGCATTATGAACTGTTGTTCAACTGGATAAGCCCAATCAATTGATATTATGACAACATAGCAATAACACACTAACTACACTGGCAAATGACAGTGTTTTTTACTACACACTGATGACACACTGTCATATCAATTACTGCTAAAGAGTTGAAAAATATACTTCATTTCTACCAACATGTTTTATATTCTACAGAGAGTAGTGAGCATAGTATTTCATAATTACTTAGCTATATTCTTATTAGTACAAAACTTGAGAATTCTTAATAGAATTATTGGTGCTGATATTTAGTTACTGATGGAAAAAAGTGGCTCAGACCAAGTACCTCTCAAGCCCAAATGATACTTAAACTATTGGCTTACATTTTGATTTTTCACAGTGCTATTGTGAATACAGGTTCATTTTGTTTTCACAAATACCTTCACAGGGAGATGAGGTAACCAGGTTATTTCAGTATTACAGATGAGGAAACTGGAGGTAATGTTTGAAGGTCATTTACAAATTCACATATAGAAGTAAAGGGGAGAGCCTGGCAGGAACCCAGGATTAGGACTGTGGGCACCAGAACTGGGTTCAGCTCAAGGAAAGAGGAAAATGCTCATTTCAAAATTGAGATTATCACAAACCCTATGTGCTGTGTGAGTTATCATACATTATGTAAGACAGTAGCTAACAAATACCTCTTTTCTTCCTCTTACTTTATAGAGTCTGTGAACTTAACAAAGTCATCTACACCTGGAAACAGACCTTCCAAAAGAGGTAAGAGCAAATAACAGCTTTTCATGGTTACAAATGAGCAGTGTTTTCTGCAAAAAAAAATTCCTTCTAATTCCTTGCTATATCTTTTATAGTAAAGTACAAATTTGTTTTAATTTAAGATAGTTCACATTTTAACTTTTATATTAATTAGACTAGTGGCTATGACAAAACCCCCAAAGAGGTCTATGTCCCGAAAACAGTAGAATTTAAGGGGAGGGGTGGGGGCTCTATTTCACAAAGTCATCTTGGGAAGCAGCCAAGTGACAGGTCTGCCTCCTTCAATGCCAAATTTGTAAGACC